>NC_143562.1:18077631-18380394 GCF_054136105.1 Typopeltis vanoorti | reverse complement strand
ATAAGCTCTGATCATGTCAGGAAGGTAACAGCAATATCAGAGCCTCAGTTACAACTTCATTGGCTACAGCATTGCCATCCATTACCCTCCCAGGGTGGAGATAGATCTCATCTCACCTATTCTATTATTTCTTATAAGGACTGGCTTAAAGGGGCGAAGCAAGAATGCTTTTCATCTTCCCCGTTATCTGTAGAGGACAGTGTAGGGATAAGGTGTTATTGAGCAATTAAAGCTCTGATCATGGCAGGAGGGTAGCAGCAGTAGCCGAGCCTCAGTTAGAACTTCATTGGCTACAGCATTGCCATCCATTACCCTCCAAGGGTATTAATCACCGCAACTCACGGTCGACCTTTTTATTTCTCTCCTATTCTATTATTATCCTTAAATCCTTAAAAGGACTGGCTTAAAGGGGCGAAGCAAGAATGCTTTTCATCTTCCCCGTTATCTGTAGAGGACAGTGTAGGGATAAGGTGTTATTGAGCTATTAAAGCTCTGATCATGGCAGGAGGGTAACAGCAATAGCCGAGCCTCAGTTAGAACTTCATTTGCTACAGCATTGCCATCCATTACCCTCCAAGGGTATTAATCACCGCATCTCACGGTCGATTCTCTATTTCTAATCACCCTGAAACAATCTAATCATTTATTATAAAATATTTATCCTGAGTATTGGTATAAGATCTCTTATGAGCATTTTTACAAATTTAAGTGCCTTAACTAACATATTAAAATCGTATAACAGTAGCATTTTTTAAATATTATTATTTTTATATAATTTTAAAAAAAATTTAAGAAATAAAAAATGTAAAATCTACTTCACTTTCACTCCTCTTCACAATTGAAGACATCACCATACTTTCCTTGCCTTTCCAAGATGTTCTTATAGCAAACGATTAACGCAGAATTTTGTCTTATTTGTGAGCAACTGAACTGTAATCCTGTTTGTTGATTCATATCTCTTACTAAACTCATTTTAGTATTACGTGTATTAATGTAGGTAATACAATTAACTGTAGAAATATTACAAATATCCAAATAAATAAACTGATTAACATTAATTAATTATATTAATGTAGGTTATACAATTAACTGTAGAAATATTACAAATATCCAAATAAATAAACTGATTAACATGAATTAATTATAACAGTAATTCCATTGCAATCATAATTATAATAAAGTAGCTATTCAACAACAATGTGCCTATTTTAGTCGCCTTTTACTACACGTATAGATTACGTCAGCGCTATTCTTATCCCGGCCACCGCACGGGAACTAGTTGCATAAAATAAAATAAAATTTTATTTTATGCAACTAGTTCCCGTGTGGTGGCCGGGATAAGAATAGTGCTGACGTAATTGAATGCTAATGAATATTTTATTAAATTTATTTACATTTTAGAAATTACTGTATCAGATTATTTTATTTATTACATCTGCACCAATCAACAATACTATTAGTAAACTATTTTTAATTATATTATTATGTATGCTATTATATTAGAGAAGTAGTTTTTTTTATATATATTTTTATCTGTTTTATATATATAAAAAAAAGGCGGTTTCATGTACAGATGTTAAACAGGTGGTTGGAACTATTTGAAAATTGTTATAAATGGATGTGGATTTATATCAAAATTGTATATCTTAAATTGTGTACCGAGTAGACTGGAGAAAAATATAAAATACATTTCTTTTCCTCTTGATATAATCAAGTTTCACAGAAATGTGTCAATTCTTACTTATAATACGCCACTCAATTTATCTAGCATGCAATTGATTTTTTTTTAAATTTATTTTTGTGACTCTATTTTTATTTTTTATTTTTTTATTGCATGCTTAAATATTTAAGCATGCAATATTTTTACGCATTCCGTTAAATACTTTACAACGTACCGAATTATATATTTTTTTTCAGATGGTTAGTCAAGTAACAGTCACTAGCGAATTTTCCATGCTTGCTATGCTTGCTGCGCAAGCTCAATAATTGAGAAAGAAGTAATATTTATTTGTTAATAAATGTATGCATTTATAAGCATTCCATTTAGGATTTTATTTTTGTAGACAGAAGACGTTTTAAGATGACACGGCAATAATTGAGCTTTGCGTTGTGTAACGAAGGTCGACGCTAGTCAAGCTACTTTGGCTTGCTCGGTTGTGGGAGCATCCAGGGTCTCGCTTCAGCGCTGTGATTTCATGTGTGCGCATAGCCATTTCCGCTCCCTCCACGTCATCTCACCCTGTTGCTTAAACACAGGCCATACGCAGTGAAAGTAGCTCTAGCCAGTGAGCTTCAGCTGCCTTTACAAGTGGGCGTGTTGCTTGGGAAAATTAAGTTACAACCAACTTTTTATGACGATGTTATTGACCAGTTCATAAAGAAGAACTGTAAGGTAGAATTTGTATTCAAGTAGCTAAATTGAAAAAGATAGAATATCATTTGTAAAATAAATGTTGTATTTGTATGATTAAATGTACATAAATTTCTAAATATATAGTTTTAAATGGTCAGTAATTCATTATTCCGCTAATCAGACTTCAATCACACCTCTCACTCCCTTAATGATAACAAGAGCAAGCATGAATTTCAAGACCAACATTCGCCCGTGGTAACAGTGCGATTACTCTTTTTATTTATTATTATTATTATTATTTGGAACTTGGAACCTCTTTGGAAGATGGACCGAGTCCTTGACTCTTTATCCCTTCATCTGATTTTAGCTTGTGTATGAGAGGATTATTGTGGGTAAACTACCCGCTCATTGTGAACATTGTAAGCTGTATTAGGTTAATCTTGCGATGGAGGATTTCGGTTTTTTGTGTTTGAAATGATCGGAGGGTTTGTAGTCTGCTGCCTGTTGAATTAACTGATTTGGGTGATTATGTGTGTCTGTGAAGAATTTTTCTGCAATGCCTGTCATGTAGGTCTTGATATCTGGAAGGTTGGCTTCCTGGTGTAACTGGAGGTTTCTCGTGAGCCAAGGGGCATTAAATGCCATTCTTAGGCATTTGTTCTGGATCGTCTGTAATCTGTTGATGTTGCTTTTAGTTGTGTGTCCCCAGGTTGGTGATGCGTAAGTGAGTTGTGGTCTTATTACAGATTTATAGAGCAGGATTTTGTTATTTATGTTTAGGAAGATCTTCCTGTTCAAAAGTGGATATAGTTGTGCTATTGTTTGACTTGCTTTGGTGGAGATACTATTTATGTGTGTCTTGAAATTTAGGCGTTTATCAAGATGAACTCTTAGATATTTGGTAGAGTTGTGCCAAGGGATGATTTTTCCAAACATTTGTATGCTTGTGTTCGGTTCTGCTTTACATCTGGTGAAAAGTACTGCAGAGCTTTTTCCTGGAATTCATTAACTGCTCTCTGTAGCTTGTTTGTGGCCAGATGTGGACGGACGGATCTGGCTATGATAATTGTGTCGTCGGCATAGAGAGCGGTGATGGATGGGGACAACTCGGGGAGATCCGCCATGTAAATGGAGAGGAGCAGGGGAGACAGCAGAGAGCCTTGAGGGACTTCAGCTGTGACTCTCCTCTCTGTGGATCTGATTCCACTGAGTTTTATTTTAAATTTTCTGTTAATGAGATATGATTTGATAAGTAGAACAAGTGGTATTGGGATTCCTACCTGGTGTAGCTTAAAAATTAGACCATGATGCCAAATTCTATCAAATGCTTGTGTTATGTCCAAGAAGAATGCGCCAGAATGTTGGTGCCATTCATGCCCTTGGGTGATATATTCAATGATTCTGTAAATTTGGAGGGTCGTAGAATACCGTTTTCTGAATCCGAATTGCTCGTCTTGTATGACTTGGTTGTTATCTGTTGCTACTTGAATTCGTGCTAGTATAGCGCGTTCGGCTATCTTGCCTACACATGATAGAAGGCTGATAGTTCTGTGGGAATTGTACATTTTTCCCAAGGTTTTGGAATTAGGAAGACATCTGCAAGCTTCCATCGCTCTGGGAAATAATTTAGCCGAAGGATGGCATTGGTGATGGCTACCAGATGTATAGCCCCTTTACGTGGGAGTAGCTCGAGCACCTTATTCCTTATACCATCTGGACACGGAGTCTTTTTGTTGTTTAGTTTTCTGTTGGTGAAACGGATTTGTTGTTGGATTGGAGTGAGAAGGTTTGAGTTATTTTACGCACTTGGGTGTGGATTTTTCTTATGAAGCTTAAATCTACATTGGCATAATTCGGACTGCATTGTCTTTCTATGCTGTCTGCAAATGCTTCTACCTTTTTCTCGTCACTGTAGGCGACTCTATATTCTCCTTGGATTGGGGGAAGCGTGTTTCGTTTTGAACGAAGTGATCTCATCATTCTCCACAATGACTGATCCTCTGTGATTAATTGGTGTATTTTGTTATTCCAGAGTTCGTTATGGTGATCCTTTAGAGCATACCGAACCTGGTTTGTAGCTCTGTTAACTGCCTGCTTATATGCGGGATCCAGAGTTCTGTGATATTTTCTTCTTAACCTGTTTTTCTCTTGGATAAGATATTTTATGTCCTCTGGGAGTTTATTTGGTGGTGCGCATTTGGTTGTATGTGTTACCTGTGATACTGCTGTTAGTACTTGCTTTTCAAAGGTTTTTACTGCTTTTTCTATGTCTTCAGTGGATATTATATGTGGTACTCGGCCAAGAATTTCCTGGAAGGCTGAGGAAAGTTGTCCCAGTTTATAAAGGTGGAGGTATTTTCCGTTAAATCTTGTATGGTGCCTAGTTGCAATATGATGAGGTTGTGATCAGAACTTAATTCGTTGACTGCATGTATTTGATAGCTGTGCGCTGTTTTTAATAGTGTGTTGGTTCTGTGGGTCCTATTATTGCTATGTTTCGTGAAGTAGTATAAGAGTTGAATATTCTTCCGTTGATATTTGAGTTTCTGCTATTCCAGGCTGAATGTTTGGCATTAAAATCTCCAGCTATGATTACTGCTTTACTTGCATTTAGTATTTCGTCCAGATCTGATTCTAGGAGTTTTTTTTGGGGGGGGGAAGGGGGATTGTAGGCTGCAAATACCATGATACTACTTGTGTTTTCCATGTGTATTTCAATTCCTGTTGTTTCCATGTGTTCTGTTTGAGGTGTGGCGATTGCGCTGTGTTTTATACTTCTTTTAATGAAGATGGCAGTTCCTCCTCCTCTTGCATAGGTTCTATCTGTGCGGTACATGGTGTAGTCGTTGATTCTTGTCTTGTCAGATGGACGCAAGTGTATTTCATTTATTAAGATGATGTCTGCTTGGGTTTCTGCCGCGAATTCCTGTAGTTCAATTGCTTTGCAGATTTTATTTTGCTTTTATCCATTAAGGATTGCAGAGAATAAAATCTGTGTGTGTTTCAGAATGATGTCCTTTACCTCTTGTGTAGGGTCAGTTTGTCGGAGTTCTGCAAGCATCTCTCCTATGTAGCTTGTATGTTGAGGAGATTGGTCTTGCTGGTTTGCTGTGGGTGGTTTGTTTTGGGTTTGGAGTCTTGTTGTTGGGTTGGTCTTGCAACTTCTGCATATGTTCTTCCGTTTGTTGTGGAGGCTGTGATTTGTTGGGTGGGTCTGATTTCTTGTATGGGCTTGCTGCTTTGGGGTTATATCTTCTGGTTTTAGGAATGTGCTGTACACCTTCTGTAGTTGGATGGGTGTGGACCCACGCAGTTAGCACAGTTCGCTGGTTTCTTGCATTCTAGTGTGGCGTGTTTTCCTCCGCATTTCACACATCGGAATTCTGCTTTGCAACATAGCTGTGCATGACCGAACTTCTGACATCTGCGACATTGTGGATTTGCGTCTCAGTGATTCTACTTTTATAATCAGGTCGCAGATGGTTTGGAGGTCGTATATATCTTTCTGGTCTTTTGAGATTTCGACTAGGATCAAGGGGTAGGGAGTCTTGTCTGCTCTGTGCATTCGGCTTACTACATAACAAAGGATTTAATCCCATTAATGGGATTAAATCCTTTGTTATGTAGGTCTGTGGTGATTTCTTCTGTTGATATTATTTCCGTGATTCCTCTTAGTACTACATTCAGATGTTTGTCGCTGTTGAGTTGGAATGTATGATACGGAAGGTTGTTGTTATCCAAGAATTTTGTTTTGTTTCTATAGTTTGTCGATGTCTTAGGTCGAATGCGTATTCCTTCTTCTGTGTTTGTTGGTTTTGTGAAGGTGATTCCTGTTGTTTCCAGAGTGGTGGCGATCGATGTCCTATGTTCCTTGACCCTTACTGGGGGGTATTCTTTCCTTTATTCCTTTGTCTGTTTCTGTTTCTCTTATTTTGGTATTTCTGTCGTGTTAGATATTTTTCTTTACTTTTGTACCTTCTGGAAGTCTGTGTGCGATTCTGCTGTTTGGTAGGCGTTGCTATGTGTTGCTTGTTCTTCTGGTTGTGACAAGAGTGCTAAGTCTTCTTGAAGGTGTGTGTCGTCTTCGTTGTTTTGGTAGTCCATGATGTCGTCTGTGACTGCTGCGGGGGGAAATGTGTCGTACAGTTTTACCTTCCCTGGTCAGTTATCGTTAAGAGTTTTCCTAATCTTAGGAACTTTCTGTAAACTTCTTCGAACGTTAGGGGCTTTTCCATGGTCTTGGTATTGCTAAGTTAAATAAAGAAATGGCCGCTACTTACCTTAGTAAGTTTTTCTGCGTTCTGGCACTCAGAAACGCCCCTGTAGTCCTTTATGTAATAAGGTTCCAATACTTCGAGAATAATCCGTAATCCTGAGACCCGAATATACACTATTTTCATCAGAATATCAGTAAATCACTAACTCAATCAATCAAAACTGTCTAAAACTCTACTAACACTGGGGCTCATTCTCCCGATTTTCCACTCACTTCTCACTAACTATTATTATTATTATTATTATTATTATTATTATAGTCCTTATAAGGACTGGCTTAAAGGGGCAATGCTTTTCATCTTCCCCGTTATCTGTATAGGACAGTGTAGGGATAAGGTGTTATTGAGCTATTAAAGCTCTGATCATGGCAGGAGGGTAACAGCAATAGCCGAGCCTCAGTTAGAACTTCATTGGCTACAGCATTGCCATCTATTACCCTCCAAGGGTATTAATCACCGCATCTCACGGTCGATACAATCCTTCCAAACCTCTTCCGACTCTTACCTAGAAAAATTATAATGGTGTCTGATCAGAATTATGATATCAAAAACGTTGCCATAAGAATACATAGGTAATTAATAGAATTTAGAAATACATTAAAAGTTTAAAATATATATATATTTGTTTCTTAACCAAGTAATGGGTAATGAAGACTATATTGCGAAATTGATCTAGTTTCTGATAGTATATATAAAAACATTAACACATTCGTTTTTCAAGGGTTAACTTGGTATTTGTACTATACGAAAGATGCAATTTCTATTTCCATTGGAATTCAGTATGTTATTGGCGCTTTGAAAAAAAAAAAATTCTATAGATCTAGCAGTACTTTTAGGTTCTCAGTTTGGAAACGCCAATTATCCTTTGGGCTACTTCGAAAACATATCTGCTAATATTATCATTACGCAAAAAAAAAAGAGAAAAAAAAGAAGTAGAATGATAATTTTGGTATGATTAGATGAAAATCTGAGGCAGTGTTCTTCTAAGAGGTGAAATTATTATTAATAATAATAATAATAAACACGTATAGTTAATTTGAATCGAATGTATACAGTTTATTTACTACGATATAGAATATACTCTTTAAGGTAAAAATAAGTGTTGTTCTTTATTTTATTTTATTTATTTTTATAAAATTTATAAAATCACCAGTCGTAAATACGAAACGAGAATGTCAATAAGGATTCTTATTACAAGACCAGTTGTGTACAAACAAATGGCACTATACCCCAAAAGCAACGCCCGTGATTTATTGTCATCCACGTGTGTCTACTTCCCTTTTACAACTTAACCTATTAATTCTAAGTATGGCGTAACAACTCCATGATTTCCACATAACTCTAGAATATTTAAAGCCTTCTTTAACACCCATCGGCACTCATTGGCTATATTTGAAACACGCAGACGACACAAGAACAAAACGCAAACTCCAACTTTCAAAAAATAAAATTAATTATTATAATAATAACAACTAAAAATCCTTAAATCACATCCCAAATCAACTCTAAAGTTTCGATTCATATTTTCGTAGGGCGGTGTACTACGTGAGTCACGAAACTTGATTATATATCCGACAGTTCGAACTATCTACCGCCTGATTTGGGTTCGCTTTCTCTCTCTCTCTCTTTCCCCTACCTCGCACTGTAGCTCAGCCTGTTTACACGTACTCGCGTAGATGTTCGTCTGCTGTAAGCTGATTGGTTAGCGTCGAGCGTCTGTTGGTTGTTTGGAATGTAGGCTGGCTGGCCACAGGTGCCATTGGCGAGTGGCGATATGGTGTTAGACGGACTTGCCAAGTTTTGAACTACCACTTTTTACCTTGTTACTGGGTCGGATCTAGGATGAACCGGCAATTAGTAGTCGTGGCAACTCTTCTAGTGATATTGGTGACAGGTAAGTGTACAACTTTCATCTAAGGCAGGTGTAGACTTCCGTTGACGCACCAGACCACACCTGGCTGTGGACCGGAAGTCCGTTGCCTCCTTAAAAGTTACTAACGTACAAAGGTATAGATAACCGTTTATAAAACCCGCGCCATTTCAACTAGGACAACAAGACACTGTTATTTACAACGTAGGCTTTCCTTTGACTCCTCTCGAAGCTTGCTTTGTGGCTTGATTATTTTTTTGAAACAATCATTTTAATATTGCTTCGTCATGGCTCCCTTAATGCATGAATAAACCGTACTGTTATATACTTTTTCCACTGCATATTAATATAACCTTGAAGCCATCGCTTAGCGAGTTTTTCTCCTTTTATGCTACAGTTTCTGGGGTAAAAATCTACTGCATTTTTATGTTAAAATGTTGGCCAAGTTTCAAGTTATGGCTCCGTCTGCCACATCGATCAGTGAATGTTTTTACAGTTTCAAATAGGATGCGTCTGTTGTTTTCTATGGCATTGTCGAAAAGTAGTTTCTCAAATTGCAGTAAATGACGCTTTTTTTAAACTTATTTCCATTTAAAAATTCGTTTGTAGTTAGTTATAACAAATACAATGTCACCTCGAAATATAATTGAGTAAGAAAGAAAAAAAAAATTGAAATACATTTTAAGAAACTTCATAATATAACTGACCATCGATTATTTTTGTGGCGGAAAAAGTATTAAAACTACTTCTAGCTTCTTATTTTTATCTAAAGAAAAAGAATTGTTTTTTTGGCATGCATTTTCTCATATTATCCCAACTAGATGCAAAACATTCTCCTCTTTTTGGACCTATTATGCTTCTAAATGAAGGAATACATTTTTTCTTATAGTCCTTATAAGGACTGGCTTAAAGGGGCGAAGCAAGAATGCTTTTCATCTTCCCCGTTATCTGTATCGGACAGTGTAGGGATAAGGTGTTATTGAGCTATTAAAACTCTGATCATGGCAGAAGGGTAACAGCAGTAGCCGAGCCTCAGTTAGAACTTCATTGGCTACAGCATTGCCATCCATTACCCTCCAAGGGTATTGTAAGGGATTGAATGAATCAATCTCATCCATACATTTTTTCAATTGTTTTATATATCATTTATATATTAATTATTTATACCTTTTTTTTATTTTTCGTCATTTGTTCTTTTTATAAATTATAAGCTATTCTAAACTGAATGAAAACATAAAAAAATTAATGTTTATTTTATTTACAATATAAATGTATATGAAAAAATACAGATATTTAAAACCAAAAAAGAAGCGACATCTAACACTTAGTTTGCGTACTATTATGTGCAGTAGGTTTATAATTGTTATGGGTAGGATTTACATTAAAACAAACAAACAATAAGTTAAAGTATTTAAATAAAACTAAATTGCGGACGATACCTCAAGTATTTATGATAAAAGCAAAATTAATTTGTCGTTTCAATGACTTATACTTACAAACAGAAGATGAAATAATAATTTGATTTTTCTAGATATAGCAGATTATTTAAAAATTTATAGATTTTGTTTTTAGTACATGATCGTTTGCTTTTTGCTTAAATATAAATTATGTCTATTAGAAAATGGAGAAAGAGAAAAAATAAAAAAATAAAAAATAGAACTTTTCAAAAAGTATTAAAATGTAAGAAGAATCATAGTTTAGTATAAATACACCTAAATATTAAATATATACTTAAAATATATTTTAATAATGCAATTAATGAGTAAGTGATGACTGTGTACGTGATACAGTTATTGGAAACAATTTATATAGTTTTTGGTAGAATAGAATATCAATTCTTTATCGTAAAGCAGGTTGTCATTTGAGCACTTCCATTCTCGTACGGATATAGAAATTCAGTGAGTCTGAGCTCAGTGAGTGTTTTGGTAGACTACGCCTATGTTGACCCCATTGTTGTCTGTAAGTAGTATGCCGTACGTCTTCTCGACTTCATCAGGAGTCAGATAAGAATGGTGTACGAGCTAATAAAATACTATTCTCATCGGTGATTGCTGAAATATTGTTTTAGAAAAAGTTACTGATATTGATTGGTCATATATCGAACTAACAGCTATTTTAGCGATGATGAATACATTGGTTTCCTGTAGGGAAAAAAAAAAAAAGAAAAGAAAAGAAATATATATATATCTTAAAATTGCTGTCACATCATTAAAATCTTAAAAAGCAAACCTTGACTTTTTACTCAGCAGTGTAGAAGTGATATTCTATCGAAATAGGCTTTGCCTGCCGTTCATTGTTAATTAATGTGCATTTTGCTACCCTTACTAACTAAAATACTTAGCAGTTGGCAAGTGTTTTCATGATTTTTTTTTTAACTTAGTATTGGAATAATTTGAATCTTGTCACACGAATATCTTGAAATAATTGCTTTGTGAGGATCCCCTGCCTCCTAAGAATCATCATCTCCTTAGCACAGATCTCGTAGACACTTTGGATGTATGTAATGCCCTTAAGGGACGGTTTTAAAAATACCATTAGCTCCAGATGCTTTACTTTGATGATCAATCACTCTTCAGGGAGTGCAGAGAAAGTAAAAGAAAATTAAACTCTACTAAGAAGACTTTTTTTAAGATGTGAAAAAAAAAAGAAGAAATTTTTGCATTTGTTAAGTTAGACTCCTTTCTTGAAGCGATACATTTCATTGATTCTTTTCTTTCTTCCTCAAACAAAATATCGCATAACGAAATCATCAGACGTCAAATGGGTGCTTTTTAAATTTTTTTTTTTTATTTCCTTTAGCTTTCTCTGGTATTTTGCCAATTGGCTCTAATTGTAACTCAGCTGATTGCACCAGGTCTGTCTGCACATTGGCAATCTGCAAAATAACGTCTGATTTAAAATCATAATATTCTGCTATCACATTCTCCATTTCTTGGTTCTCTTTTATAATATCGTGACATTATTTGGAATAATTAACATGATACAAATTGGAGGAGGGACACTTTCAAAGTTAGAGTTGAAATATCGGATTTGTGATACATCAAAATGTAGAACAACCTCTGATTCTTTTCATCAAATGATTTATTTTGCATTATTGATATAAAAGGAATGATTGCAAATTGGGCTCTTTGGTTCTATCTCGTTTATCAATTACCTGTGGCACAGGCCAGTTTGTCCGTTTTGTGAGAGAGCAAAAAAAAAAAAAAGTCTGTGTTAAACACAAAGCACAGAATCTAAAGATTTCAAACTCTTCTTCGTCTGCCATGATTAATTGACTAAAAAAGAAACACTAAGTAATAAAAATAGGAACTATAAATTTGTCGTGATTAATTGACTTAAAAAAAAACACTGGATAATAAAAATAATGATTCTTTTTGTAGTGCAAACTATCGCCTGACATTAAAGCAACAATTGAAGTCATTGGCGCGCATATACCGCCACCTGTGTCAATATCGGTAAGCTTCCACGTGATTTACTAGAGACGTTAAGGTATATTGCAAAATTTGCTAATGTTTAAAATTCCCTTGTGGCCTTCCAAATGACGCTCGCCTTTTGTGCAAAAGTCTAATGTATTTGGAGACTACACGAAGTTCGTGAGCCGATAGCAACCCCTTTGAGGTCGTTCACCTTAAGAAACAGCCATGCATTATTATTATCCGCTATTCCCGGTAGGCCACAAACAGACGATAATGTTTAAACAGGTGAGTATTGACTTACAGAGATAAGTTAAGTGCGATACTCCGAAGAATTCCAGCAATATTTTATCTTCAAAGAGGATGAAATGTATTTGATATATCAACATCTTGAAAATCTACCCATCTACGTCTAACACAGCACATGACATTTTTCAAAGGTGGACACACATATTTTCTTTAATGAATTCAAACTTGATGGAAAACCTTTTAGATGATTTTGAGTGTTGTGCGTTTTCCATCAGCGGGCTGTCCAAAAACTCCTTTTACACGAAAAACTCGAAATTTTTCTTTAGAAAGGAAAAAAAAAAAAAAGAGAAAACTTTGAAAACTCACAAGAAAAGCAAAATTATACGTCATAGTGACATTAATCTTGTCGAAGAAGCAAACAAAATGGATGGTTTATTTTTTGGTTTGCTATAAATCAATATGGCAGGATATATTCGCTTAACGTATACAAAAGAACTTTTTAGAGTTATTTTTACCCTTCACCTGTGAATATGGCACTTATTTCCCCTACATCACGTTTATTATATTTTATTAGATATCATTTATGCATTTGTTGTTGTCATACTCTAACGAATTATTGAGAAGAAAGACATTGTAACTCGAGTGTGAGAATGTTGCTTGAACAGACCACAAACAATAGTCCTTATAAGGACTGGCTTAAAAGGGCGAAGCAAGAATGCTTTTCATCTTCCCCGTTATCTGTAGAGGACAGTGTAGGAATAAGGTGTTATTGAGCTATTAAAGCTCTGATCATGATCTGAGCTATGGCTTTAGATGCCTTTGTGCATGCAGACTTAGTGTGCTGATTGAAAGATAGCTTTTTTGTCGAGAATTACACCCAGGTAATTTGTTTCTGTCTGCCAGGGAATTTTAGTAATGAATAGTAACACATCTCCTACAGGAGACATTGGCCTTTTTGAGAAAAGAACGGCTGATCTTTTCTGGGGGTTGACTTCTAATCTCCACTTAGAGAACCAACCCTCCAGCTTTAGAAGGTTTTCTTGAAGCTTTCTGGTAATGAAATGGGGTCTGAGAGATCTGGTTAGTATTGCCATATCGTCCGCATACAGGACCAAAAAAATGGAAGTCATCGGATTGTGCGGGATGTCTGACATGTATATAAAGAACAGCAATGGAGCCAGTAGAGATCCCTGCGGCACTCCAGCAAAGATGTGGCGCTTGGAGGATGTAGAACAGTTGATTTTTGCTTGCATTGATCTATTCTGAAGATATGAATGGATTAAATGAACCATTTTTAGTGTGGTACCGGCTGAGATAAGTTTGTGCAGGAGTCCAAAATGCCAGATTTTGTCAAATGCTTTGGATAAGTCTAGGAAAACAGCGCCTGTGCACTGATGCCAGTTGTAGCTGGTAGTGATGTATTCGACAATTCTGTGGATTTGCTGGGTAGTACTATGGTGTTGCCTAAAACCAAACTGCTCTTTAGGGAGGATGTTTAGGTCATTTACTGAGGTTTGGAGTCGTGAGAGGATGACCTTCTCTGCAACCTTACCCAGATTTGAGATAAGACTGATTGGACGATAATTTTGCGGTGGGTGTGGGTCTTTGCCTGGCTTATGTATAGGAATTACCTTAGCCAGTTTCCAGGTGGAAGGAAAATAGTGAAATCTTAAAATTGCATTTATTATACTGGTCAGGTGCACTACTGCTTTTCGGGGCAGAAGTTTAATCACCCGATTAATAATGCCGTCTGGCCCAGGAGCTTTTTTGTTCTTTAATTTTTTTAATAATGTCATATATCTCAGCAGGTGATGTTGGTGCAGTATGGTCAGTGCTGGTGATAGGAATTTTGAGTGAGTGTCTGACATTGCTGTGAATCTTATATATGTGGTCAAAGTCAAGGTTTCCATACGAAGGCTTGCATTGCTCCTGTAAGTTGTTGTATGCTATAACGTCTGCTTTGTCTACATCTGTGTGAGCAAGGCCCTGGTCAGAGAATATTGGGGAAATGGATCTGTCTCCAACAAACAATAGTCCTTATAAGGACTGGCTTAAAGGGGCGAAGCAAGAATGCTTTTCATAATCCCCATTATCTGTAGAGGACAGTGTAGGGATAAGGTGTTATTGAGCTATTAATTAAAGCTCTGATCATGGCAGGAGGGTAACAGCAATAGCCGAGCCTCAGTTAGAACTTCATTGGCTACAGCATTGCTATCCATTACCCTCCAAGGGTATTGGATTGAAAATCAATCACCGCATCTCACGGTCGATTGATTCCCCACTCAACAACAAACAATACCTCTGCTTTAGATCAATTAAACTTTAAGTCATACTATACAAGAAAAGGTGTTTTCTTATACTTAAATTTTATTTTGAAATTATGAAATTATAGCCATTTTTCTTAGTATATTTTATTTTTTAGTTTAGTTTCCGAACTTTCTTTTAAATAGTAAATGTACATTATTTAAATTACTCGAATATTCTAGTTTTCTAGAATGTTTGCCACATACCAGGAATGCATGCATATTTAAGCACATACACTCCACTTGATGAAATAAACAGAAATCCGCTTAATACGTGAATATCATAAATTCAAAATGACTGTACTGGTAGTTTGTCCCAAGAGTATGGAACTACAGCTGCACGGAGAAAAAATGTGCCCATGGTCTGGAATTACAGTACATCTTATCTGCTATTTTAAGTAGAATAGAAACGTCGTTTAAATTGAACTCAGACGAGATGAGTCGATTACAGTCTGGGTGTTGGAAAATTTGAGTTTTATTATAATGTTTCTGATAAACAATATTTGCATTCTTATAATGCGGTTAATATTATAAATATTTTTTATTGTTCTTTGTTTTTTTTTATTTATTTTTATTCGATCTGAAATGCTGAAATATACTGTATTCAAGTTAGTGGTGAAAAGAAGGGTCTTTTAAGATCCGGATCGAAAGTTCCGGTTCTTAATCTTAATTAAATTTAAGGAGATAAAAATTGAAAAGGGTATAAGAAAATGGTTTGATGTGAAATCGGATAAACGATCTGTTCCGCTGTTATTTATCATCTACTAAATAACATTTTGAAGGAAAGCGGTATTTAACCTTCTATCAAAATTGGTTATGTGAATCTCAGCTGGTTATTTTATGCAGGTAATCTTCTTCTTCTTCCTTTACGTATTAGGTTTCGTGGCCTCTTGCGATTCGAAACCGGAAATTGCACTGTATAGGTCGGTCAATCCTATTTCTAGGAGTCCTATGTCTGTAGATGAGTGGGGGGTGAAAATCCCCGATTTTCCTGGTGAAATCCCCCCCTTACCTCCGTATGAGACTGACTAACTCACCTTTGATCGAAAGAGACCAGATAAAGGCTCCTCACCTCACTGACGAGAATCGAATTCGGGTCTTTTCCGACCAAAGGGCTTCGTCTGTACTGACTGAGCTACGGAGGCTCTCAGGTGATGTCGTACTCCTAAATAAATCCAGCACAGTCTTCAGGACTTTATAAAGTGGGACGATATCAGCTATTTTCTTTCATGCTTATACGGCGATCAGAATACATTATGGAAAATTATGGAGACAACTACCGTGTTAGAGCTAACACGGTAGTTGTCTCCATAATTTTCCATTTTAACGTGAATTCCTAAGTACGTGGAAGCAGCATAAACACTAGAGTCAAGTAACATTTAAACGGTGTAATATAAACTGCTTCTAAAAGTAACTTATTGTATATTTCCATTTCTCTTTCTGTTTTCCCGTTAAAGATAACGTGATATCCTTTTAACTTATTTGTGATCCAATTTTAAGAATAAGAAAAGCAGTTTAACTTGAAACTAGCAACATTGAAATGTTATGATTTTATGCCGAAATGAAAATAATTTTTACTTTCACAATAGTCGTATGAAATAATATTTTAACGAACATTTTTTTCACAGACATAAACGCAATTAATTGTTGATATAGAGGGCGCGAGGACTATATTACAACAAGCTGAAATCAGTCTTACGAGTCAATAAAGATAATTTTTTAAGGTGCAAAAAGAACCCAGTTTTGCAGCCAATACTAAAACAACCACACTTAAAGTAATGCGATGTTGATAAACATAACGACTTCGAGACTGGGGAGTTGAACAACCGTTTGTCAAAAGATGTTTGTGAAAAGTGAGAGAAATTATTCGTTTTTTTCTGTCATTCACAGCGCTGTTCTTGAGTGCATGGTGAAGGGAAAAACAACTTTTCTGTTTGTTCATCCTAACAAATACTGTCATGTGATGCGAATGAAGGCGGATTTTCGAATGTCGTCACATCCGCATTAGAATACAATATATCATCGCCAACGTTTTTATATCCATCACACGTTCCCCAGTATGTTAATGAAAATTTGGGTTGGTGTTTTTAATATTTGCATGAATGAAAGCAAATCATAGGTGTCATATCTGTGGTTGCAGTTGAGATGAAAAAAAAAAAAACGAGTTTCCGGGAGGGAAACCCGCCACTTCCGTACGAGACTAGCTAATCCACCTTCACTTGAAAAGTCTGAGTCATAGACAGGATTCGAACCCAGTTCTTTTCAACCAAAGGACATCATCAATACTGATTCAACTACCAGATTCTGTGTTGGAGGACGCATCTACCCAACCGTACCCAAACGTTCCATTTGCCATGGGTGGTTGATGATAAGAGGTGGCAAGGTTTCATCAGACTATCAGAACTACTTGAGAATAAACACAATTATTAAAAATATTGAAAGAGAGAGAGAGAGAGAGAGAGAGAGAGAGAGAGAGAGAGAGAGAGAGAGAGAGAGAGAGAGAGAGAGAGAGAGAATGTGAGACAACTATCTCCATCTCATAATTCTTCACTACCTTGGATCTGCCTGAGGATGAATGTAATTATTGACAAATATTAAGAGACAGAAAGAAAGACTGGCTACGGAAGACAACTGCCGTCACCTCGTAACCCCTTAGTTCACTGATAGTTTGAGCTCACTATCAGTGAAGGCTGAAGAAGAATGATGTCTACCTGTCTTCAGAAAGTTTAGTTAGGGCTAAAGGAGTTTCGCCTACCCTCTTTGAGAATAAAAATAGCATTTATTTATTTATTAATCAAACTGCTTCGGCCGTAGGGGATAATCACACGATATTATACTTTTAGGGATGGCTTTTAGAATATGCAGCTTGGTGACTGTGGGAATGATACCGGGGGAAATATAATTTACTCAACTTGGAAGGAAGAATGATGAGACTGAAAGTCTCAATTATTACGATGAGTTTTCTAACGTACATAGCTAACGCTACTTCATTAGTTTTTCAGAGACAAGCTTCTCACAAGGCAAGTCATAGTCATTCTAAACTATCTTGAAATAATCAAGGTCTCCAGATAATACACGACTTTTATAAGAAATTAAAACACAAAAATAACCGTATGAACTGTTGCGACAATAAGTGTTATCTGAAAAATGATATAATTCCTTTATTTATGTGTATGTATTTATACGTTTTGAAAATATCCCCGAAAAATTGACTTCAGAAATAATCGAGAGTTTGGAAAAAACTGGCACTCCTGATAAATTGAGTATCCGACAAATGGCAGCTTTACTAATAGCGTATGGATCTTGATCCACCTTTGCACGCTTCTTAGGACTTCCCTTCCAGTGATTGAAAAAAAAAAAAAACCATCGATTTTTGCTTATCTGTGTTTATAAATTGTTATTTTAGTTCATTTTGTTTCCCCTCTAAAGTTTATCTTGAAAGAAAAACGATGTAAAACGTAACAATTGGTCACCGATGACGTTCATGACGTCATATTTACGTAAACTAAAGGGGCGTGTACAGTTCCACAACCGCTTGCGTGCTTCAGCTATGAAAATAGGACTCGTCTGGAAATAAAATATGAATCACCTAGAGTAGTTAAATTTTTAAAAACATATCGAATAGATTTCACAAGCTGTACTTATTGGTAGAGATTCGCATTTTTTCCATGCTAAGAGATAGAAAGAAAGAAAGAATGAGATTGATGAGTCTGATTGATATTGATGAGTCTGACACAGACTGTGGTCATTTGCAGTAATAATAATTATTGCAATAATAAACAATTAAGAGAAAAAAAAGGGATTTGTAATTTAAAATGAAAGAATATTCGGTCATCTATTGTATACGAAAATAAATTTACTTTCTGTTACACTGAATTTCTTTATTGGTATTATCAATGACTCATGGGTGGAGAGATAATTAAGGTTCTCAAAGGACAGATACCGGAATGCACTTGACATGTACGAAAAGGGAAAATCAAGAAAGGTACGTACATAATCTGTGAAGGTCACGGCCCCACCCACTGTTCAAGGTAGTGATTATTAGATTTTCGCGGTCCCACTGTGGAAGATATTGACTATGACATGACGTTTATTAGAATTCCTGACCTTTAAAATCGACGGGTTTTCTTCATAAACAGAACATCGCGGTGTTATTAAAGTCTTCAAATACTTAGCTGTCTTCTTTCTTTGCTTTGAGATATAGCGAGCAGTACGCGCATTTATTCGTAAATAATTCTTATTACATAGAAATTTTCATATTAAATTGTATAAAATGTTTGGTTAGATGAATGATCAACATTAAATTATAGTTATAATATTATACTCAGTCAACTAATATAATTAATAATTTTATTGGTTATAAAATATTTTATAACTAATACAATAATATTTTTAATAAATTATATTAATTATAAAAATATAATTAATATAATAAAATAAATAACTGCGTATGATTTCATTCCGATTAACATTATGAAAGGTGGCGCTGCTATACAAAGTATCGCATTAATTAATATTTCCAGAATTTTTTTTTTCGCTCTCAAGAACATAGCTGGTAAGCCACGCCCACTAACGTTTTACTAAATTGTTTGCTTGTTTGCTGTACAATTTTCATTTATATGGACAATTAAGTGCACCTCATTTGTTTTTATTTTAATAGGTATAATTAAAATTATAAGTAAATTATAAAAATGTAATATGTGCCTTATGCATTGCGTTAGAAACTTGGATCTCTATTTATATCAGGGGAGTAACACTAGAACTTCTGACCTATGATTATTATTATACAGGCACCTCCATGGAGTCCGAAGACTCATCGGGGGGAGACCCAATCTATCCATACAATTTATCATGCTTCTTGAACCCATTAACAGACAAAGCACTCGCAACCCATTCTACTCATTCACAATTCTCCAAAAAATCCAGTCCTCACACCCCTACTTACTACACCTTTATTCAACTCCCTTGTTCTAGTCCCTCTAGCCAAGTACTGAAACATTTTCCCCTGCATCTATCCTATAAAATCCTTTAAGCAACTTAAACGTTTCTATCATATTCCTTCTTTTTCTCCTCTCAACCAACTTCTGCAATCCACACACCTTCAATCTATCCTCATAGGGAACATTTCACAGGTCACTCACCATCTTGGTCACTCGCCTCTGAATCCTCTCCGCTGTTTCCTCATTCCAAGGGGACCAGACTTGAGCACAGTAATTCAGATGCGGGCGTATCAAGGACTTATAAAGAGGAATAACAACTTCCTTATCTCTACTTGATAATGTGTTCTTCAATAGCCAAGTAATCTTATTGGCTACCTTAGCAATATATCTTTTAAACTTTAACTTAACTCTCTCTCCCACTATCCCTAAATCTCTAGCTTCATCTATTTCCTGGAGTGCAGTGCCATCAATGTGATACACAGTTTGTAATCTATTTATCTCAAAGTGTGGAGAGCTTGCACATCAAGGCGATGTGCAAGCTCTCTACATCGCCTTGATTTACTATTACTTTATCTAATTTAACATCATCAGCAAACAACTGAATATTTCTTTTCAGGTTATTTCCTATATCATTTATGTACAAAATAAACAGCAAAGGTCCCAGCACTGAACTTTGCGACACACCACTAGTCACCTTTTTTCACCTTGATTCTGACCTTCCATATACCATGTTTTGATGTCTGCCCAGCAGCCACTCTTTATCCACTTGACCAGTGTCATGTCCATTCCCAATTGTTCTAATTTGCGTAACAGAGCTCGATGCGGTATTCTGTCAAATGCCTTTGCAAAATCATCGTGTAGCCATTTCCTTTATCCAACTTAGCTCTTACTCTATTATAAAAAGTTAATAAATTACTAAGGCATGACCGACCCTTCACAAAGCCATGTTGATCCTCATACAGTATTATATTTCTATCTACCCATTATTGAATTCTTTTTTTGACCAATTTTTCTATTACTTTTACCACCACTGCTCAGATACTGATTGTTCTATAATTTGTTACTGCAGTCTTAGAACCTCCCTCATGCAAGGGAATTATTTTGTCCTCTTTCTACTTCCTTGGAACTCTACCAGAGCTGAGACTTAAATTACTCGTAAAGAGCCTAGTCAGAAGCATTATCAGTTCCCTTGCACATTTTCGCAAAATCCTAGTTGATAGCCCACAGTTGTATTTACATGGAGATTCTTCAATATCCTAAGAACCGCCAATTCATCTACCTCTGTTCCCACATTAGTGTCTGTCACATAAGTTAAACCTCACTAGGAAGATATATGCTTGCAAAGTGGTCACTCAGTAACTCAACTATTTTATCCGTTTCTGTCTTCTCGTGGCCATCATCACTCATGAAGGTTAATCTTCCATAATCATTCTTCCTCTTACTTGCCACATAAAAAAAGAACTCCTTGGTATTTCATTTGGCTTCCTCGACTAGATTCTCATAATCTGATTTTGCCTTCCTTGCTATGACCGCCTTTATAGATGACTGGTCACCTTTCTCCTGAGCCTTGTTCTGTTCATGAGTTTGCTGATCACCTTTCTCTTTATATAGCCTCCACAGCATTTTCTTCTTCTGTAGCTTGTGCTTAATGCTATTACTCATCCATCTAATTACCACCCGATTAACCCTCCTTACCCTAGTTATGCAATTTAATATTGCTTCCTCTAGATGACCCTTAACTATATCCCATGCACTACTAATATTCATACCCTGCAGTGTTTTATGCCATGATACAGATTTAAGCTTCTTCCTAAGCATGTCATAATCACCCGCCTTTTAGTTCCATAAATACCCCTTCTTGATAGAATATTCCTCATATTTTACAATTTCTCAAGCCAAGACCGTATGGTCACTTTCACCAATTGGAGGTAATGTTGTCACCTTGGTTATGGATAGCTCTTCTGATCTTATGACCAACTCCAGTACTCTCCCACCCCCTAGTCTTCACCATTACATACTTCCTTACGTAATTATCTTTCAGTAGATGTATAAATTCTATTTCCTTTCTGCCATGTGATCTTTCTTCCAGTCTATATCTCCATAGCTGAAGTCTCACATAATAATCATTCGACCAGTACGCATTGTACTAATTTGGCGATGCGTGTCTTCCAGATCATCTGTGGAAGTCCCTGGCCTATCGCAACAACAACTGTATATTTTGTCTTATTGGTCTTAATCTCACACCAGATTGCTTCAAATGAACAGCCGCCCTCAGTCTGTTCTCCTATTCTGTTTTGGCTGCAATTCAACTGCTATTATCAGCAGTACTCTTCTCCCCCATCCTATCTTCTCTATCTTCCCTGAAAATACTCCCTTCACATTGAATCCCTGTAATTACATCATCTGCTGTTAGCCAAGTCTCATTAATGCCTATAACTTTTGGCTAGGTTGCACTAATCAATGCCAAAAACTCCTCCCTCTTGTTCCTGATATTTCTAGCATTGGTATATAGAAACTGCAGCATCCCTTTAGTCGCCTCCCCCACCTTTACTTTCTGAATTGACTACCCTATTCAATATTTTTGCTTGAGACACTAGATTCTGCATTTGGTCATTCTCACACTCACTCACTTCAGGGGTGCCTTCACACAGACTCACTTACTTCCAACCTAATTGCTTAAGTTTCCCTTAATTTGCACGTCAGCATACTCGGTGAAGAAAGCTCTCTCCAGATACTTAACACCAAAACCATTCAAATGTAGTCCATCCGCATTGTACAAATCCTTTTTTCTGTCAAACAGAGACCACAAATCCTACATCATTCCTTTTGCGCAATCTACGTATGGACTCATTGGTTATCAATGCCCTCCTCCTCAGTTCGTCCCTATCGTAGCGTGGCAGGAGACTTGCAATCTTCACCTTCTCGCTTTTCGGTTTTGCCTCTTCTAACAACTCTTTTACATCCTCTCTCATAGAATACTTCTCGCTTCTCAAATCATTGGTACCAACCAAGACAGTCATTTCCTTCGAACTATCTTTTTGCATCCGGATGGCGTGACTAATATCGTGAATTTTTGGACCTGTGTAACAGAATTTTGTCATACTTTCGTTAAGTACTCCCCTGATCATTGATTCTCCATGCATAATTTTCTCCTTAACTTGTTTTTCTTGTTTGTTCGGTCGGTCTTTATTATTCCGTCGGATCACCACCTTCTTTATTTTTTCGTCCCTGCTTAACTATTGCTGCTTCTGCAATTTTTCAATTTCGCGCTTTGTCCTATGATGGACAATATTTAATCGTCTTATTTCTTTAATAATATCCATTTCGCTCTCCTGTATTTCCACGGCCACACATTCGACATTAATAACATCATTTTCCATCTCACCGTCGGTATTTGTCGCGTTCTCGTCACCTAACAGACACTCACTTTTGAAACACTTAATACATACTCTCTCTCTCTCTCTCTCTCTCTCTCTCTCTCTCTCTCTCTCTCTCTCCAGTTTCAATTTCCTCCCACATATTCTTTAAGTTTCTCGACGTATGCATTTCGCATACACTGCACTAAAAAAATATTCCCGCAGATTCAAATCGCTTGATAACATGGTCTTTGCCTCCATTGTTGGTTGCGTTGCTGCCATGCCGACAATATCACAATAAATACCAGAGAATAAATATACTAAATACTCTAAAAACACGAAAATCCACACGAATACACTAATTTTCTGAGGAAAACACACAATAAAACAGATAAAAATCACCAATTTTACACTAGTGCTAAATTACACGACTACTCACAATATAACCTCGAACTAATCTCCAAAAAGTCTTGTTGATGGGTTCGAACCCTAAGTAAAGGCCTTCGTTTATACAGAGAGAACTAACTGAGGCTCTAATATGGGAATGGGTAAAGTCGGGTTCGAATTTAGTATAGAAAATGAAACACGTGTATAAAGGCTTTTGCAGCTGAATGTGAATGAGATAAATTTCATGCAAACTGAGACTAACTGCCTAATATGCATTAACCTCGAGGTTAATGCATATTAGGCCTTGCGCTCGAAGTATAAATACCTGGCAGTGTGAACCTGAAATGAAACTATAAACTGATGTTCATTGTTTGGGTCTTAGAAGATTCTGGAGAAAATTGATGAATTAAAGATGAGTTTCGATGAGTGCTCGATAATACGTAAAAAAAAGGGACCCTGGTATTTGTTGTGGAACGTTAGCAAGAGATGAGAGCCATTAATCTTCTTGACTTTCTCTAATTCACGAAATCTATCAAGTTTTAAGCAAGTATGGGTGATCATTAACCAGACATGGGAAATAATATTCGATATAATTATAATTAAAACTGTTATGTTTTCTTGCGCCGAAAGTTTAATTTACTAAATACTAAACATAAGGAATAGGAATATTTATATTCATAATTATTGAAAATTTATTTTGGTGTAAATTACAAAGATGTAAAAAAAAATAAGTAGAATAGTTTTATTTGATATAAATGAAATATATATTATTTATGTCTTAAATCTTGATAAAAGTTTATTTATTTTTAAATGATAAAAAAGTTTAAAAATATATATTGGCGTTTAATTTTCGCTAGATGGCAGAGCGAATTTGACCACCCAAAGCTTGAGGGGAAGGATCAAGGCAGATGTATGAGTTAAAATCCTTCTAGTTTACACTTGGTAAATTATAAATCGCAATATTCTTATATATTAATCGCAGCAACGAAATATTCCGTGAATAACAACCAGTAAAATATAACCACGCCATGCATGAATTTTTGAATTACGGAGATACGTACTGTAGTGGATTTTATTTAATTCAGTAATTAGCATTTAATTTTCGCTAGATGGCGTGAAGATGATGGCCGCCATTGTTGTACTAGAAGCGTCTGCTTCTTTATGCCAAAGTCCACAAACAGTTTATTTATCCACACATGATATCATACGGTTCAGTTATAGTGTTATGCATTTATAAACTGCATATTTTAAAATATTTGAAGAAGAAAAAAATAATATTGAAAAGATTCAAGTATAACAGCAGCACGTATGCCGAAGAAGAAAAAAAGGAAATGAAATACAGGTTTATTTTATTTTGTGTATGTGGAGGGAAGAATTTTTGGCTGTGTGCAAAAGTACAAATCCACTGAAAATCGGAAAAATTCCGATTAAGAACCTTCTTTGTTAACCATGAAGAGATTAAAAAAAGATTAAAAAAAAAAATTGGAGTTTGAAAAACATATTCCACAGCTCCTGACTTAACAGTTAGAATCGTGACTGGGGTAGTTTATTGAAGTCTTACTGTTTTCTGCGTACTGAGCTTCTGCTTGGTGTAGATCTGTTGCCACGAACAGCAATCGGAGCTACTAAGTATCAAATAATGACGCGACCGTCTGTTGAGGATCATTTATCTTCTCTTCTAGAAAAGTTCGATTCGCGTAATGTTCAAGCGCGAATTTATTGGCAGTTGCAACCTCATTAGCGTATTTATTGCATTTGTTTTTAAAGAACTGTCTCTTTCTCCAAAGATGAAATGTAGTTACATCTGTCGAAGCAATGTTAAATCAAACATCTGTGGAGACTGCTTGAGAAATACGAGTGAAACAGTATCATTTGAATATCGCATTGTTTTCGAAGGTTTAAATATCATTTCAAGTTAATAAATAAAAGACATTTAATTATAATTTTCAAGAAAATTATGGTAAATTTTATTTTGTTTGCAAAATTATTTTTTTTAGTTTTTTATTTTGCTAAATTTTTTAAAATTAGTGAATTAATTTAAAAACCTCTTTAAATATTCGATAACATTTATAAATAATATTATTGTGTCGCTATGTTTCCTGTCTGAGAAAGATAATGAATGTGATCGTGGAACTTGAAATCCATACCCTTGGAGGGTAATGTATAGCAATCTGTAGCCAATGAAGTTCTAACTGAGGCTCGGCTATTGCTGTTACCCTCCTGCCATGATCAGAGCTTCAATAGCTCAATAACACCTTATCCCTACAGTGTCCTCTACAGATAACGGGGAAGATGAAAAGCATTCTTGCTTCGCCCCTTTAAGCCAGTCCTTATAAGGACTTTAATGTTTCCTATCTAGCAAGGATGTTTCCTATTTCTGATTTTCTATCTAGCAAGTTATTTTAAGGATGTTTCCTATTTGTGATATTTCTGATTTCTATGAATTTTTATTTGAGATATGAGATATATTTTATTGTGCATTTATTTATGAAATAACAGAAATAGAGACAGATTTATTATCCTAGTATTTTTGTTAAAAAATAAGTGAATTAAAGTTTTTTTTTAAACAAACAACCCAAGGATTTTCTTGTTTTTTTATTCTTCTACTTTTTTTCTTTATTTTTAACAAATAATCCTTCATTATAAACGTGAAAAATATAATGTTGGGTATATACACCTGAAAAATAACTGAAATTGCTACAAGTTCGCATTTTGCTTTTCGGGGGGGGGGGGGACGGATGTATTGTATGTTATTAATTAATTAATTATCGTATGATGATACAGCGGCCGTGCTGTATTATTACGGGAATGTACGGCACCATCTCAGTCTCCCCAAATTTTATCCGGGCTCCGGCACCGGCATAGCTGACGAATCAGGCCTATGGCTGGGTCAGTATTCCTGACTGCAATCCGTGTGTATCCACAGGCTGGTTTGAGGGATGAAAAACCCCAGATAAACTGGCGGAAAAACCCCTGGTGTCCACGCCCAAGATCGGCTAACTTGGCTATGGCTGAGGAAGATTCTTAAGCTCCTCACGTCGGCGACGGGAATCGAACCCAGGACACTCCTTCCCCAGACATATGGTTGCAAAGCGCAAAGCCACTAGGCTAGCTGCGCGGACTTTATTGTTATCAAAATACCAAGGAATAAATCTGTCGTGTTTATTTTACAATATCTCATAAATGAAAACACAGAAAACTATATTTTGAAAGTAAACGAACAAGCAAAAACGAATGTATTCAACAGGAGTTTGAGACATATTTTCCAATAATTATTTGGCATGCTCATCTAACGCAATGTATGTAGTACGCCCACACTTTAGAGAGCTGTCGTTAGCTCTGTGCCAAGAAGAGTGAATTCATGTTGAAGGAGAGAAAGAAATATGGCGATGAACGAATTGGTCACCAACACGCGAAATCACGTGCTTTATACGTAAAATTTTCCAACTGTTATACAAGCAAAATAGCTACCACTTTAAAAATTACTATGATCATAAAAGAGAAGTTAATTTACCGACGTGTAATAATAAACACTCATCGCACAATACGGATTGATTACCCTATTATCGGAATGGATTCTCCATGCGTCTAAGGGTCTCGTATCTGTGGGCGTACTATACTAGGGAAGGAAGCTCTTGGCAAAGGTGGCTCAAGCTTCATATAATTCAGTATCCTTATCGGAAATGTTGGAATAAATAAATGTTTTTCATTAGAATGATATAAAACATGAAATCTTGAAATAATATAAATATTTATTCATAAAGTCCTACGAAGTTTTATATAAATTGCTTTTTACCGTGTCCTAGTTCAAGATAAAAATTCGGTTTATCACATGTTAAAAACTCCAGTTTCACACCTTGACTTCATCCTGCTTGAAACATCCGTAGCTCAATCACTGTCCGCGAAAGATCTGGGTTTGACTTCTTGCTAGGACGCAAAATGGAACTCAATTCTATATATCCATTTTGCCAGTTCCTTCGAAACAATTCAGAAAAAAGTTAGAAATAATAACTAAGCGAAAGTAAAACAGCACTTCTGTGCAGATAAACGCCTCTAATTATTAAACATTAGTTATTTATATCATCCGAATTCTAATACTTTTAATAATCTTATCTGAGTAAACTCAAGAGTACTTTCTACTTTGATACATTAGCGTATGCATATCTAAGAGTTCCAAGTTAGCGTCTCGCTCTTTCACACTGTTTTTCGATTTTTTCAATATTTTTGAAGTTTAACTTTATATAAACATGACAAAGAAAATAATAACAACAATTTGTGGTCAAAAAAAAAGAAACGTTAGTGATTTAAATGTTAATATTAAAAGATTATAGATAAACCATTAAAGTTTATGTATAATCTTTCATAATCTATATTTGTTAATAAGTTCAAAAATTGAAGATTTTACTTCCTAAAAGGTTATCTCGCCATTTCTCGCTATTCTGACTCGCTGATAGGGAAAAATATATAATAAATAATAAAATAATTCGCAGACAGATTACGTTTTGAATTGTATGGAAAACAGGAACCCCTAGTTTACTAAACAACTCAGTTGAGAGACGTATCTTTTGCTTGACCTATTTCTTGGTATTTGGAATGACAAATGTTTATTAATAATCGAAATGTTTGGATAAACACACACGTATGATTCAAGCATCACGTGATTTTGAGCCCTTGAATGTTGGAAGAGACAGAAGCCTTCCTTTATAACATTGAACTTTTTACAATATTTGAGAATATCGTATCTGCTGATTCGTTTGTTTTGCACTCTGCAATTTTAGTATATTGACATTGGAGGGCTCCAAGGTGGAGAGGCATTGGTAATTAAACAGAAAGATGGCCCCCTTTGGGAGATGCTAGCCTTCTGGTGAAGAGTATGGCTACTTTTTTGAGGGTTCACTTGCAGTCTGAGAACCATTTTTCGAGCATTAAAATGCAGTTTTTTTTGGTTAAATGGTGAAGACAGAGTGATCTAGATAATACTAGTAATAATATACTCTACTAAACGATGAAATTTCTGGGCGGTACTGTGATTTCGAGGAAAGCCGAATTGTCCATGTTGTATAATATCTAATCTGTCTGTTGATTCTTAAAGTCTGGAGTGGATAATATTTTCGGCAATTTTTCCTAGATTTGATAACAGGCTGATGGGGCGATAATTCCCAGACAAATGTGGATCTTTGCTGCCGGTTTGTAAACCGGTATAATATCAGCAATGTCCCATGAAGGAGAGAAATGTTGTATTCTTAGGATTGCATGCATGATGGTGACAAGATGCACTATAGCTTTGCGCGATAGCAATTTGATGACTTTGTTTGTGATGTCATCCGGACTTGGAGATTTTCTTGTTGTTGAGATACTTAATGATGTTAATTATTTCTGCTGGTCTTCGAAGTAAGGGTAATCAGATCTGAATTATTGTCAGGTTGTTTTAATGTGCGTCTAACATGATGCACATGATTGATGTTTATATTTTCATATGCAGGATTGCACTGATTTTCCAGATATCTGCTTTTGCAGCGTTAGTGTGTGCTGAACCGTGATTTGATTGTATGGGAGGCGAGATTTGTGTTTGTTTCTGAGATTTTTTTTAAGATATCCAAATAGAATGATCTTCGGGACTAAGAGATGATAATTTATTTTCCCACCGCTCGTTTCTGTGATTTTTGAGAGCTTCTTTGACTGAACAGTTCAATTTGTTGAGGAGTTTATCTTGTGGAGCACGTGTGTTATGATATCTTTTGCTGGCTTTGTTCTTCTCTCTAATTTTGTTCCTAATATCTTCCGGAAGACTGTTACACTTGTCAATGATGTAGTTTTGGTGACTGCTGCTAGTGCTTTGTTGATTTGATTCGTGAGGTTTTCTATTGCTTTATCAATGTCTTCCTTTGCTTTTATGTTGGGTACTGGATCAATGTATTCGGAGACTACTTTGATTACATTTCCCAAGCTATGAAGAAATGAGGGGGGGATAATTGTTCCTGATTACTTTATTTAAGTAAGATCGGTTTGTGATCGGAGGACAGCTCATTCAATGTTTGTAACTGGTATTGGTGTTCGACGTTGTAGGATACCAATATCTAAGACATCTGAGCTGCCAAAAGGACTGTGATGAGTAGGCGTAGGATCAGCCACTATAATATAGTTCGACCCTGTGTAATTATAAAGTATGCGACCGTTTTTATGGGTTGGTTTACTGTTCCAAGCTGGATGCTTGGAATGGATTCCCAGATGATGGATGATGGACTCCCTGATGCCTAAAATGGCGTCTAAATCATCCAAACAGCAAAGTTTTTGTTTGGTGAGTTGTAAGCAGCATAGATTCTGAGCTTTTACCAGTTGTGTTGGTGTAGACTTCAATGCCCGTAATCTCAAAATTTGTGGTTGGTGGGTTGGCTATTGAATTGTGTTTAATGTAGTTTTTTGGCAAAAATAACAGTGCCACTGCCTCTGTAATCCAGTCTGTCATTTCTGGAGAGCAGGTATCCTCTCAATTTTGGATTGTCCGAAGGTCACGAGTTTCATTTATTAGTATAATATCTGGATTGTATCTTAGTGAAAATTCTTGAAATTCAATAATATTGTTAGAGAGGCCGTTGGCATTCCGATAGGCAATTATAAAGGTGTTTGAAAGAAATTTCTTTATAATCATAAGTAAGTGCTGTTAGGATAGAGTGATTTTCTTGAAGGAATGTTTTTGTAGAGGTCAGTGATAGGCTTGATTTACTGAAATCTTGAAGCATGGTAGAAAGAGAGGCAGTAATGATCGCAATCAGGTTAAGATGAGTTTGATTCTGACATGTTGCTTTTATGGGGCGCCGAAGCCGCTTCGGCGTACGTTTTCTTCATTTGATGTGTATCTTCTTGATGTTTTAATTTTGTTTCAGTTTGAGAAGATTGTGCTTCCTTTAGTTGCATGCGAGGTTGAGAAGAAATTTGATCATTTCTCTGCCAATCTTGTTTTTGGATAGTAGCTACATCCTGTGTAATTTGTAGGATGAGGACCACACCGGCCGCATTTGCAGTTGGCACATGTGGCTAGTGTGGTTCTAGGCTTGACACGTGTTAGCAGCGTGGTTCTCTCCAGATTTCAAACACCTATAATCAGCTCTACGTAATTTTTGATTGAGCATCGCCATATTTATGGCATCTGTGGCACTGTCCTGCTGATGTTCTTTTTCTTAAAGGTTCAGGCGTTATCCTGACCCCACAGATCGATGTTAATTCATAAATATTTTTATGAGAGTTTTGAATTTCCACCAAAACAAGTGCCATCAGTCTGTGTCAGCTCTAAACATTCTGCTCACTTTGGTCGGAGGCAAACCATGACAGCTGAGATCTGTCGCTATCTCCTTAGTAGTGTTATCTTCGGTAACTTCTCTCAAAAAAAGAAGAAAAAAAGAAAAAAATAATCTTTAGTTGTTGTTTTTTTCAGAGTTGAGGGAGAATGTGTGATACTGCACGTTGAGGCTGTTCATTATCCTGATTAGATGACGTCTCCGACTGTAGTGGGCTGAATCTTTATAATCTCATCTGTATTTTTTCCCATGCGTAAGCAATGTTTTGTTCCTTCATAATTGGTATAAGGATATCCACTTGCTTTTGTCTCGTGGGATGATTAGAGGCACCTTCTCTTTAACCGTGCCTTGAAGTACAGGATATGTATTAAGAGTGTCATCCATTTTTATCATCTCTGCGTCTTTTAGGCCCATGTCATCACTTTCAGGGTCCCTAATTGTCACTGAATGTAAGTTTAAGTAGCCTGACCACTCGATTTCAAATTTCTTTAATAGTTTTTTAAGCAGATCGAGTGCTAAGTTTATGTTGAACTTTTGGATTAAGTCATCAGTATCAAGATTTTCCATAATATAAGCAAGTAACTTACCTGGAAACAGCTACTACTTCACACAAGCACTAGAATAAAAATCACCCAGAAAAAATTCCTCACCACAATTCATAATAATATCTTACTTTCAGAAATTCTCTTTAAGTCCTTATAAGGACTGGCTTAAAGGGGCGAAGCAAGAATGCTTTTCATCTTTCCCGTTATCTGTAGAGGACAGTGTAGGGATAAGGTTTTTGAGCTATTAAAGCTCTGATTATGGCAAGAGGGTAACAGCAATAGCCGAGCCTCAGTTAGAACTTCATTGGCTACAGCATTGCCATCCATTGCCCTCCAAGGTTATTAATCACCGCATCTCACGGTCGATTCGCAGACTTTCAGAAATTCCTTATAGTCCTTATAAGGATTGGCTTAAAGGGACGAAGCAAGATTGCTTTTCATATTCCCCGTTATCTGAAGAGGACAGTGTAGGGATAAGATGTCATTGAGCTATATAAAGCTCTGATCATTGCAAGAGGGTAACAGCAATAGCCGAGCCTCAGTTAGAACTTCATTGGCTACAGCATTGCCATCCATTACCCTCCAAGGGTACCAATTTTAGTCGCCTCGTACGACATGCATTAGCTACATTGGTGCTATTCTTATCCCTGCAACCACACGGGGATTTTAGAAATTCTTAAGTCCTTATAAGGACTGGCTTAAAGTGGAGAAGCAAGAATGCTTTTCATCTTCCCTGTTATCTGTAGAGGACAGTGTAGGGATAAGGTGTCATTGCGCTATTAAAGTTCTGATCATGGCAGGAGCATTGGCTACAGCATTGCCATCCATTACCCTCCAAGGGTATTAATCACCGCATCTCCTGCTGACTATAAGGGTGAAGCAAAATGCTTTTATAATCCCTGCTATCTCTTCAGAAATTCAGCTGAGATATTAAACTGCTTAATCTTGAGGTAAAAAAAATAAGTTTGGTGTGTTCATATTTTTTGAAATTTAAGAAACAAATTAGAAAAAAAATTCAAAAAATATTAATTTAAATATTTTATTTTTATTATATATATATATATATATATATCATCATCATCATCATCATCATGCATATCAAAGATTTAGGCCTAGCATGGCCCGTTCCGGCCTTAGAAGTCATCGCTGAATCGTTTAAGATATATATATATATATATATATATATATATATATATATATATATATACATACATGCACACCTTAAAATAACAAATTTATATGAACAGTACCATTGGTATTGTGTTGACACACTAATACCATCAGGTCTGAGTTCACTGAAACACAATAACAAAAAATACACCAAGAGATAAGATGGTGCCGTAAGACGAGATAAGAAATGATAATTTCCTTGAGAAATACTAGCGAAGCAAGAAAGGATAATAAATCTGTCGAAGTGGTACTTTGGAATTTATCAAGTGGGCCGACAGCAGCATATTCAAAAAAAAAAGAGGGGGGGGGACGATTGTTACCTAATCCTCTCCTTTATTCACTATTCCAGATTTTAAAGTTTTTTTTTTTTATTAACTCTAATTGCTATAATTCTTGTAATCAAATCAAAAGATTCGAATAACCAGTTAATGTTTCAATCTAGATTATTATTATTATAATACACCTCCAGGGAGTCCAAAGACTCATCGAGGGAGAGTGCGCCAACAGCATCGAACTATAGGCCCCCTTCCAACTCAAACTTACTTAACTGAGGCATTAGTAGCAGAGGCTCTACCAATCGACCAAACTTTCGCTGGCTTTTTTATTTTATTTTTTTTTATTTATTTTTATTTTTTTACAAGTGGTCATGGTTCGAATAAGCTTTCCGTTAATCTGTGTGTTTACATCAGGTCCGGAGCTGTGTTGGGACTAATTAAAATTATCTGTACTGCGTAATATAGTGTGGTTCATTTTTTTATTATTTTTCACGTATTTTTAAGTTACTGTAATTTGAAGATTTGTTATCATGTTTTTTCTATGTTAATAATTTGTTTTTTAACCGAAAAAAAAAAGTGAAACTTTCAGCCCTGAATCATCATCCTAATCATTTCTTGTTACGTAACCATGTAGTGTTTGTAGGGGGTGGGGAGTTGTAATTCATCACACCAATGTAGTAGGATCTTGCTGTTTTTCCTCTTGCAGTACAGAATACTACTTCATCCCCCCCCCCGCTCTCTCTCTGTGACCCTATCACCTTTGAGTAACTCGGTTATCCATTCTTGTATACTAACGGTGCCAAGTTCGTTTCTAATATCTTCATTTTTAATATAATTTTACCATTGATGCTATCTGTTTACTCCCCAAGTCTTTATCAGAGGTCGAGCTCGAGTCTTGATCAACCCTTTTATTTTTAACCCAGCTCTCAGATCCATAACTTAAAACTAGTCTGAACATCGTCTTATATGCAACTACTTCACAGTTTTGACTAATTTCTCTCTTACTCCATATAAATGTATTCAGTTCACTTCCTACCATACCAGCTTTGTTGATTCTGTTGTCTATTTCCATATTTAATTTACCATCTTCATTAAAAATGGCGCCTAAGTAGCTGAAATGTTTTACTTGTTCCACAGGTTCCACGTTCACAACGCAGTTGACATTTTCAATGTTTCTTCCGATTTTCGTTGTCTTTGTCTTTTTATTGCTGATTTTCACCATTTATTATTATTATTATTATTAAAACCTCCATGAAGTCAAAGACTCATCGTGGGAGGTCCACTGTTACACACACAGTTAATCACACCACGCCTTAAATATGTTCACTGTCTTCGCGCTCAACACACTCTCGGGCAATGCATTCCAATCGCTCACCTCTCTTCATGCAATTTCTCACGCTCTCCTTACACAGCTTCCAGGGATGACCTCTTGTTCTCTTCCTATCTTCACCCATTCTATGCAAACCCCCCCCGGCATTAATCAAGCAATGACCTCTTAACAGTTATATGTCTCGATCATATCCCCTCACCTCCTCCTATCCACCATTTTCTGCAAATTGCATTTTTTTCAATTTGTCTTCATACTCAACATTCCATAGACCAGAAACCACCTTAGTCAATCGTCTCTGAACTTGTCCCCCACAAGTCCAGGACAAGCAACATGTCCCTGAAATTTTAAGTGCTTGTCTACATTCGCTCCCAGATCTCTCATCTCCTCTAACTCTTCCAAGATATTTCCACCGATTGTGTACTCTACATTCTATCTCTGCTTCCCAAATTTCTAAACCTTACACTTTGTATCATTGAGTCGATATCCCCACTCATTTACCCATTCAGCCAGTGTATTCAAGTCCTCTTGAAAAGCCACAGCATCCACACTACTTCTGATAGTTCTCCCTAACTTTGCATCATCTGCAAACAACTGCACATCGCCATTCACACCTCTCCCAATATTATTTATATACAAATTAAGCAGCAATGAACCCAAAACAGACCCTTGGGGTACACCACTAGTACCCCCAGAAGAGCGACATCCCTCTTCTGGGATGTCGCTCCTCCATAGACAACTCACTGATACCTATCAGACAACCAATCTCCAATCCAGCGAACTAATCTACTGTTTAGCCCCATCCGTTCCAATTTAATTACCAGCTTGTCACGTGACAATTTATCAAAGCCCTTTGCAAATTCTAAATATACCACTGTGTATGCTTCACCCTTATCCAATGCATTTGTCACCTTATTACAATAAGTAAGCAAATTGCTAAAACACGGCCTTCCTTTAACAAATCCATGCTGGCCACCAAAGAGTATTTTTTTTTCTGTTATCAACCCAATTCTGAATCTTGGTCCTAACTAACCTCTCTAACACCTTAACCACAACTCCAGACACACAGACTAGCCTATAATTCAAAACCCTAATTTTATCAACGCTCCCCCCCCCCTTATGAATCGGAATAATTTTACCCTCTTTCCATTCCTTTGAATCTTGGTCCAGTGTAAGACTCATGTTAAAAAGATATTTAAAAGCCGTTGTTAACTCCCCCGGAACATTCCCCTCAAAACACATGGTGAAATAGCATCACGTCCTACATCCTTTACATGAAGTTTATTCAGTTCCTCATACACCTCCTGCTCGCTTACTAACACTGCCTCCATCTTTCCCACTGCATTCAAGTTCTGCTTGATGTTACATTCATAAGAATGAAATAACTTTACAAACTGCTCATTAAATACCTCAACTTTTAATTGTAATTTTAATGTCAGAGTTAAGGTCACTTTCCTTCGTAATGTGACCCCCGTACAAATAAAAAATAACAATGGGAACTTTCCTGTACTTGCATGCTTTTTCTGGATTTTCACGAAGTTCTGGTTTTTCTACTGTTGCAGACAACCTCATCATGCTCTCCTCTGGCAGAATCAATGTTTTCTTTAACTGTTGTTACTAGATCTCAAACTGTTTCGTTCTTGCGTAGAAACCCTTTCATTTTTTTCTACATAATATTTCCATATTTAAATCTACGGTTTACCTCTGAAAAGCGTTCGTCTTTGAATCCTTTAAAAAAAAAATTTTTTTTTTTAACTTTTGAACATTTTTTTTTTTTTTTTTTTTTTTACGCACGTGTGTAGCCATATAATAACGTTTATAGTTCCCTAATGTTAGACCACCGGAAAATAGCAAAGAAAACCAAATATAAAGCTCCCTCTATTTTAGAACAGTAATACGAGTTACGGTTTAGGATCAACGTATACTACATGCCGAAGTTTATTCCCCGAAGTATTCAAAATTATTTAGTTTTCGAATAGATGACGAAACAGCGGAGATCAGCCGCCTGTCGATCTTTTCAAAATAATAAAAATAAAAAAAGTTAGGACTAATTGATCTCATTATAACTCTTTATTATAAATGACTTCATTGCAAAACTTTATTATAAATAGAAAATTGCGTGACAATTGACATTTATGTCTTTAGGGGTGAAGCAAGATGCTTTTCATATTCCCCGCTATCTGTCGTGGTTACAGTGAGGGTAAAATTTATGAGCAGATTGCTCGCCCTGAATGGGCATGGAGATTATGCATCACTAAAGGAGGCTAATATAGCTTTAGGTCTTTTATATTTGACTATGTCCGTTGGATCGTATGCTGAAGCTTGCTAAACCAAATCGTTGGGATGTGTGGACGTCTTTAGGAAAAACTTGGATGCTAAGGATTGCAGAAAAGAGAAAATATAGGGAATATTTGAGTCTCTGTGGAATTGGTTGTTTCTAATCATACCACGGGGCGTTCAGAATCATTCTCAAGCACTTGTTCTGCACTCGCTGTATTTTGATAATGCTAGTATTACAGGTGTGGCTCCAGGCCAGAGAGGAATAGGTGATTACAGGACGAATCTTCATCTGGGATAGTTGCAATTTGATTCTGTTGCTGAGCTTGCTATTTCTATTTATTAGCGGATAGATCTGAGCTATGGCTTTCGATGCCTTTGCGCACGCAGACTTGATGTGTTGGTTGAAAGAGCTTTTTGTAAAGAATTACACCCAGGTATTTTGTTTCTGTCCGCCAGGGAATTTTAGTATTGATTAGTAACAAATCTCCTGCGGGAGACATTAGCCTTTTCGAGAAAAAAAATGGCTGAGCTCTTTTGGGGATTGACTTGTTTGGGGGTGCACTACAGCTATTCGAGGCAACAGCTTGATCACCCTGTTTGAAATGGCGTCTGGTCCAGGAGCTTTTTTGTTCTTTAAGTTTTTAATAATCTTTTATATTTCACCAGGTGATGTGGGTGCAATGTGGTCAGTACTGGTATCAGGAAGTTTGAGTGAGTGTCTGACCTGTCTGTGAATTTTGTATATGTGATTGAAGTGTAGATTTCCATACGCAGGTTTGTACGGCTCTTCCAAATTTTTTGCTATGGCCTCAGCATTGTCTACATCGGTGTGTGTACAAAGGCCTGGTCAGGAAGTATTGGAGGAAGTGATCTTCCATTGTTTTTGATGTTTCTTAGTAGTTCCCAGACAGAGTGATCAGTAGGTGAGATAGAGACTAACGTTTCATCCCGTAGATGGTCTCTGTGTTCCTTGAGTGTATCTCTCACAGCCCCAGTAAGTCTATTTAGATTTGTTTTTTCTTGTGGCGCACGAGTGTTACGAAATCTTTTCCTGGCTCTGTTTTTTTCCCTGATTAAGTTCATAATGTCTTCAGGCAGACGACCAGGCTTGTGGACAGATTTATAGAAGGTGGCTATCGTTATGGCGGAGTTAATTAGTTGGGAGAGGCTTGTAATTGCAGATTCTATGTCTTCTTTTGTATGTATGTGAGGAACAGGGACCAGTACCATCCCTGAGCACTTCCGACAATCTTCCCCACGATGTATAGGAGTGAGGGGGAGGAGACAGGTATTCTTGTCTTCCCATCTGAAGTAGTATTGGGTTGTGATCAGACGACAACTCATTTAATGATCTGAGGCTGTATTGAAGATTAATGTCCCGCAGGATAGCCATACCCAGGATGTCCGCAGTTCCAAACGTACTAAGATGAGTTGGTTCGGTGGGGCCTGCCACAACAGCATTGTGTGATCATATGAAGTTGGAAAGGATGCAACCGTTCTTGTTGGTGGATCTGCAATTCCATGCAGGGTGCTTGGAGTTCTGATCCCCGGCTATAATGGTGAGTAGATTTGCAGTCTGCCAGCCGAGCTGGTGAACACCTCCACGCCCGTGATTTCAAGATTAGTGGTTGGAGGGTTGTTCACAGAATTGCGCTTATTGTAGTTTTTTTTAATGAAGATGGCAGTGCCGCCACCTCTGTAGACCAATCTGTCATTTCTGTAATAGGCGATAACCCCTTATTTTAGGGTTATCTGAGGGTCTTAGATGCGATTCGCTGATTAATATAACATCTGGTTGATATCTGTTAGTGAAGTCTTGAAGCTCCAGAATTTTGTTTCTTAGGCCATTTGCATTCCATGCAATGATATGCAAAGAGGCTGGAATAAGTTTGTTTCATCAATTAGCGCTGTGAGGATGGCCTGTGTTTCACGGAGAAATCTTTTGGTTGAGGTTGCTGAAGGGTTTGACAAGCTGAAGTCTTGTAGCATGTTGGCCAGAGAGGCTGCAACTACAGCTGTTAGGTTTGTATGTGCTGATTTGTTTGTACGGGCCACATCAACATAACTTCTTGTTTGCTTTTGGTTCACTCTATCTTTGAAGGCCTCCGACTGTGGTGCAGGGGCCTCTGGTGTTCTTGTACTAGAGGAAGAGGACTGTTTGACTGGTTCCATCCATCTATTTTTTGGGTGCCGAATGCATCCCTTGTAGTTGGCAGGATGGGGGCCACCGCAGTTGGCACATTTAGCCGGAGTTGTTTTTGGCTTTGTGCAGATATTGGTTGGGTGGCTGTCCCCACATTTCAAACATTTAAATTCAGCTTTACATAATTTCTGGGCATGGCCAAACTTTTCACACCTATGGCACTGCCCAGAAGATGCCCTTTTCCGCAGTGGTTCCGGTGTGACAATGAGCCTGCAGATTGTTTTCAAGTTGTAGATATTTTTATGTATGTTATGGATCTCTACGAGGACTAACGGCATGGGAGACTTGTTGGATCTGTACATTCTGCTGACCTTAACAGGAGGTAGATCTTGCAAATTTAGATCAGCAACTATATCTTCTATATCAATGTCTTCTCAGACGCACGGAGGACCACTTTTAAATTTTTCTCCGAGCTGAGCGAAAAGGTATGGTACCGTATGCCTCTATTGTCCATTTCTTTTGTTAGTCGCCTGTAGTCTATCACCGTTGTAGGATATACCTTTATTCCTTCGTCCACATTTGTGGCCTTTACATAGCCAATGTGTAGGTTGGACATTGTTGATCTTAAAGCCGCCCATCTCTGCTTCTCTCTTAATATAATCGGAGGCACCTTTTCTTTGGGGAGAAAGAGTAGAGTTCAAAATTTGACCATCTTGTTCCATTGTGAAGTCTTTGAGTGGTTCATCTGTTGTTCTCCACTTTTTACGTACTCGGACTTCTTGAAAATCTGAAGTAGTGGGGTTTGCCGGTTCTGACTGATCTTCCATAATCTCGGCGTCAACGTCTTTGACACTTGTCCGGGGGAAACGTATCATAAAGTTTCACCTTTCCTGGTCAATTTTTGTTGAGCAGTTCGCCCAGTCTGATAAATTCCCGATATACTTCTTCAAACGTTGTCTTGTTTGGCTGCTGTTCCATATCTGTCAGTGTGGACCTAAAAAAAAAAAAAAAAAAAAAACGTTTACCGTGCAGTTGTAGCCTTACCGGCACTTCTTCTGGACTCTGAACTGTTTTGGTAAGTGCATTGATTCAAAATTGCATGATCTTCAAGACACATAATAAACGCCCAAAAACTCAATTGAAAACATTCCAAAACTGAATTTTTTTAATTGCCGAAATTTCAAATTACGTGAACTTTGAACTTAATTGGTTGATGGACTGAGTCCTTGACTCTTTATCCCTTCATCCGGATTTTAGATTGTGGGTGATGAGATTATTGTGGGTAATTTACCCGCTCATTGTGAGCATTGAGGCTGTATCAGCTTTTTCTTGCGATGGAGAATTTCGGTTTTTTATGTTTGAAACGATCTGAGGGTTTGTAGTCCGCTGCCTGCCGAACTAGCTGATTATCCGTGATTGTGAAGAATTTCTTAGCAATGCCTGTCATGTGGATCTTAATATCTGGAAGATTGGCTTCTTGATGTAACTGGATGTTTCTGACGAACCATTGAACATTAAATGCCATTCTTAGGCATTTATTCTGTATTATCTGAAGTCTGTTAATGTTGCTTTTAGTCGTGTGACCCCAGGTTGGAGAGGCGTAAGTTAGTTGCGGTCTGATTACCGATTTGAAAAGGAGGATTTTGTTGCTTATGCTTAGGAAGCTGTTACTATTCAAAAGTGGATATAGCTGTGCTATGGTCTGACTTACCTTCAAATTACGTGACTTTAAACATAACCATGAATAACTGATTGCATGAAAAATTAAAAGTGGTGTGAATCTATTTAAACATGTCACATAGCATAATATATTTTTTGTATACTTTAAGCATCAATTTAAATATATAATATCTAATTTCATTAAATATTTAATGAAAATTTCGTTTATTTTAGCATATTTGATAGAAAAACGTTTTTGTTAATTTTAGATTATTTTTTTTATTTCGAATAGTTGTATTCATCAATACATGTTTACAAAGTTACTTCAACTAATAATTAAGATTAATACGAATATCTGCTCTCTCTCTCTCTCTCTCTCTCTCTCTCTCTCTCTCTCTCTCTCTCTCTCACACACACACACACACACACACACAAAAAAAATAAGTAAAACGAATTGTCAGGAGTGGGATTCGAACCCACACCCACTTTTGTGGACCAGAATTCAGACTCCCACAGCAGAAATGTTTCTTATTTGAGCCTGCGCCTTAGACCACTCGGCATCCTGACAAGTTATTTCTGTTTTCTAAAAAAAAAAAAAGATTAATAAATGAATGAAAAACATGATTACATTACCATCATTAATGACATATAAATCAGTAAAAGGTGTTTGTTAATATAATCACTCTATCTATGAATTATGCATGAAAAACAAACGATAACACGATATAAAAATATATTTATGTCGTGTAAAAAATGATACATTTTCTTCCTACCCAGGTTAATTTCTTTGCATTTTTGTGATAAGCAGGTGGTCATAGTGCTTTACTATAGTATAATTTACTCCCTGCATCGTATGGTTGCCAAATAAAATATCTGTTACGACTCTTTTCGGTTTAAACGACCTTACACCCAATTTTATTTTAAATAATAGAACGTCATATAGAAAATTTATGGGAGTTACACAATTAGGACAAATGAGAGAAAAAATGGCGGCCCGTGTGTTAGTGTTTTGTGTCGTATATTATTGATGATGGAATTAAGAGTCATTGTGTTGTTAATTAGTGGCGATAGTTTTGAATGATAAATGATATATACAGAGGTAAGTGTTCTTCATTTTCTGAGGTTTTTTAAGGTGAAATATTTGCTACCGATGCTGGTAGATCGATTTGATCTACGGGATATATATATATATATATATATATATATATATAGAGTAACATTTTATTGCTGGTAGACACCTAAGAGTGTCTACGGGATTTGCTAGTGGACCCTCAAAAGTCCACAGGATTGTCTTTGCCTGCTCGGGGCACCTGAGGGATCTCTACTCTTTCTCCATCTGTGTCTCAACACATTTTAAATTCTTGAAATGGCAAAACTTCTGAATGAGACCAAATTCGAAGAAGTTTACAGGGAATTACTCAGACTGCGAAAGCTACTGAGTGATAATTGGCAGGGAAAAGTTAAACTGTATGACACGTTTCCCCCCGAATGTGTCTCAGACGCTGTCGCTGAAGATCATTTAGAGTCGATGCCTTCTACTCCTTCAGACTTTGTAGAAGTGCGTGCTCGCAAAACGCGAAGAACAACAGAAGAACCCCACAATGACAACACTGAAATGGATCAGGATTCTCAGGGTTCGGTCGACGCTACTTCTCCCAAAGAAAAGGTGCCTCCGGTCATCCTTAGAGAAAAACAAAAGTGGGCAGCTTTACGATCCACAATGTCCAATCTGCATATTGGCTTCATTAAGGCCAAAAACATGGATGAAGACTTAAAGATTCAGCCAGCAACAGTGACAGATTATAGAAGGTTGACCAAGGAACTGGACGACAGAGGCATCCAGTATCATACCTTTGCGCTCAGTTCGGAAAAAAATTTAAAAGTAGTCCTTCGTGGTGTCTGTGAAGACATTGACACAGCAGAAATCGCTGCTGACCTAAATTCTCAGGATCTGCCACCAGTCAAAGTGAGCAGAATGTACAAAGCAGACAAAACTCCCATGCCATTAGTCCTTGTTGAGATTCATAAAATATACAAGGATATTTACACCTTAAAAACAGCCTGTGGTCTCATCGTCACACCGGAACCACTCCGTAAAAGATCATCTTCTGGGCAGTGCCACAGGTGCCAAAAGTTTGGCCATGCCCAGAATCTATGCAGAGCAGAATATAGATGTTTAAAATGTGGAGACAGCCACCCAACCAATACCTGCACTAAGCCAAGGACCACCTCGGCCAAATGTGCCAACTGCAGTGGCCCTCATCCGGCGAACTACAAAGGATGTACTCAACACCCAAAGAACAGACGGATGGAGGCAATCAGTCAGCCATCCTCCTACAGTACAAGAACACCAGCGGCCCAGACATCAAAACCGGAGACTCAGCGACCACAGTCGGAGACCTCCAACCAAAAGCAAACAAGAAGTTATGCCGATGTGACCCGTACAATTAGGCCAATTCCAGAACAAAATCAACCAAGAGCACCGAAAAACCTAACAGCTATTATCACGGCCTCACTAGCAAACACCGGAGACTCAGCGACCACAGTCGGAGACCTCCAACCAAAAGCAAACAAGAAGTTATGCCGATGTGACCCGTACAATTAGCCCAATTCCAGAACAAAATCAACCAAGAGCACCTAAAAACCTAACAGCTATTATCACGGCCTCACTAGCAAACATGCTACAAAATTTTAGCCTATCAAACCCTACTGAAACCTCCACTAAAAGATTTCTTCGTGAAACACAGGTCATCCTCACAGCTCTCATAAATGAATAGTAACAAACTCATTCCAGCATCTCTTCAAATAGTTGCTTGGAACGCAAATGGCCTCAAAAACAAAATCCTGGAACTCCGTGCCTTCACATCTAGGTATCAGCCAGATGTTATTCTAATCAGCGAAACTCATCTAAGACCCTCAGACAATCCTACAATAAGGGTCTATCACCTATACAGAAATGACAGACTACTCTACAGAGGCGGTGGCACTGCCATCTTCATTAAAAACTACATTAAGCACCACTCTGTGAGCATTCCTTCAACCACTAACCTTGAGATCACAGGAGTGGAAGTAGTCACCAGCTCCACTGGCAAACTGAAAATCTACTCAGCTTACAACCCTCCCCAAAAATCTCTACTTCACTCTCATCTAAATGCCATCTTAGGCATCAGAGGGCCCACCATTATTGCCGAGGATCTGAATTCCACTCGTGGAATTTCCTGCGTGGAATTGTTCAACCACAAACAAGAATGGTTGCATCCTTTTCAATTACTTAGGATCAAGCAACGCTGTTGTGGCAGGCCCCACCGAACCAACTCATCTCAGTACGTTCGGTACTGCTGACATCCTGGATATAGCTATCCTGCAGGATATTAAACTTCAGTACAGTATCATATCTATGGATGAACTATCATCCGATCACAATCCAATTCTACTACAGCTAGGAAATCAGGAATTCCTGTGTCCTCCTTCTCACTCCTACATTGTATGGGAAAGACTGTCAGCAGCACTCAAGGATTATATTGGACCTGTTCCTCACATACGCACAAAAGAAGAAGTAGAAACTGCAGTTACAAATCTCACACAACAAATTAATTCTGCTATAAAGGTAGCTTCCTCCTACAAATCTGCCCGCAAGCCAGATCGTTTGCCTGAAGACATCATGAACTTAATCAGAGATAAAAACAGAGCTCGAAAAAGATTCCGTAACACGTGTGCGCCACAAGACAAAAAAAATCTAAACAGACTAAATGGGGCAGTAAGAGATGCACTGAAAGCTCACAGAGACTATGTATGGGATGAAAAGTTATCCTCCATTTCACCTAGTGATCACTCCATCTGGGGACTACTGAAAAATACCAAAAACAAAGGCAGATCCCTTCCCCCAATATTAACTGATCAGGGCCTTGCTCACACAGATGTGGACAAAGCAGAGGTTATAGCGCACAGCTTGGAAGAGCAATGCAGGCCTTCGTATGGAAACCTTGACTTTGACCACATACATAAGATTCATAGCAAGGTCAGACACTCACTCAAACTTCCTATCACCAGCACTGACCATATTGCATCAACATCACCTGCTGAGATATATGACATTATTAAAAATTTAAAGAACAAAAAAGCTCCTGAACCAGACGGCATTACTAATCGTGTGATTAAACTTCTGCCCCGCAGGGCAGTAGTGTACCTGACCAGTATAATAAATGCAATTTTAAGATTTCACTATTTTCCTTCCACCTGGAAACTGGCTGACGTAATTCCCATACATAAGCCAGGCAAAGACTCACACCTACCCCAAAATTATCGTCCAATCAGTCTCATCTCAAATCTGGGTAAGGTTGCAGAGAAGGTCATCCTCCCACGACTTCAGACCTCAATAAATGACCTAAACATCCTTCCAAAAGAACAGTTTGGTTTTAGGCAACACCATAGTACTACCCAGCAAATCCACAGAATTGTTGAATACAACACAACCAGCTACAACTGGCGCCAGTGCACAGGCGCTGTTTTCCTAGACTTATCCAAAGCATTTGACAAAATCTGGCATTTTGGACTCCTGCACAAGCTTATCTCAGCCGGCATCTCACCTAAAATGGTTCATTTAATCCACTCATATCTTCAAAATAGATCAATGCAAGTAAAAATCAACGGTTCTACATCCTCCCAGCGCCATATCTTTGCTGGAGTGCCGCAGGGATCTCTACTGGCTCCATTGCTGTTCTCTGTATACATGTGAGACATCCCACACAATCCGATGACTTCCATTTTGGCCCTATATGCGGACGATACGGCAATACTAACCAGATCTCTCAGACCCCTTTTCATTACCAGAAAGCTTCAAGGAAACATTCTAAAGCTGGAGGGTTGGTTCTCTAAGTGGAGATTGGAAGTCAACCCCCAGAAAAGCTCAGCTGTTCTTTTCTCAAAAAGGCCAATGTCTCCTGTAGGAGATGTGTTACTATTCAATACTAAAATCCCCTGGCAGACAGAAACAAATTATCTGGGTGTAATTCTCGACAAAAAGCTATCTTTCAATCAACACACCAAGTCTGCATGCACAAAGGCATCTAAAGCCATAGCACAGATCTATCCGCTAATTAATAGAAATAGCAAGCTCAGCAACAGAATCAAATTGCAACTATACCAGATGACAATTCGTCCTATAATCACCTATGCCTCTCCGGCCTGGAGCCACACCTCTAATGCTAACATTATCAAAATACAGCGAGTGCAGGACAAGTGCCTGAGAATGATTTTGAACGCCCCGTGGTATGTTAGAAACACTTAACTCCAGATATAAACTACTTAACACTTAACTCCAAACACAAATATTCCCTATATGTTCTCTTTTCTACGATCCTTAGCCACCAAGTTTTTCCTAAAGACGTCCACACATCCCAACGATTTGGTTCAACAAGCTACAGCATGCGATCCAACGGACATATTCAAATATAGAAGACCAAAAGCTATATTGGCCTCCTTTAGTGATGCATGATCTCCATGCCCTTTCAGGGCGAGCAATCTGCTCATAAATTTTACCTTCACTGCAACCACAACAGATAGCGGGGAATATGAAAAGCATCTTGCTTCACCCCTAAAGACATAAATGTCAATTGTCAATTGTTACACAATTAGGAACAATTAGGAGCAAATTGCTTTAATACACCGCGTATAAGTTAAGAGTTAAATCCAGAATTGATTTCACCTTATGGTGAAAAGATAAAATACTCTATTATGATAGCATTTTCAATCAAGCTGCCATAAAGTGTACATATATAATAATATTAAGTGTGTGAACTATTTAAATAAAAGTACACTATATATAATAATATAGTGTACTTATATTATGCCTCCGTAGCGCAATTGGAAGAACGACGGTACATTGCGCCCTTCGATTGGAATAGGCCTAAGTTCGATTCTCGTCGCGACGGGAGGAATCTTTATCTGGTCGATTTCAATCGAAGGTGAGTTAGCCGATCTCATACGGAGGTAGCAGGGTTTTTTCTCCCGGAAACTCGGGTTTTTCTTCCCGCATACAGACAAATCGGCCCTTCAGAACACACGCAATTTACAGACAAAACATACTAGTTGTGGTAGTGGTGGAGGTGGGCGGTAGATGGCGTTGATGGAGATGATTCGTAGTAGTGGTTCGGTGTAGTGGGTGAGACAGTTGTAGGTGTCCTCCCGCGATGAGTCTTCGGACTCCTTGGAGGTGTCAGGGATAATAATATTAAGTGTGTGAACTATTTAAATAAAAGTACACTATAACTTATGCAAAATATTTTATTTTCAAGATTATTTTATATCGGGGTTTATAGTTGTTTTTTTTTTTTTTGCAACGAAAAATACAACAGTAAATTCTGATCAGAAAAAGTTATATATATATTATTAATTTAAATGAAAATACCAATTCTCTTATGTGAATGATTTTAAATAAGATTCTATGATGATTCATTAGCGGTTTGTAACACATAATACCTTTTATTAGCTCATATACAACAGATATTAATTGAATATATGAAAGTACTCAGCACGATGGTTGAGGTATGGGAATCAATCGACCGTGAGATGCGGTGATTGATTGATTCATTCAATCCAATACCATTGGAGGGTAATGGATGGCAATGCTGTAGCCAATGAAGTTCTAACTGAGGCTCGGCTATTGCTGTTACCCTCTGCCATGATCAGAGCTTTAATAGCTCAATAACACCTTATCCCTACACTGTCCTCTACAGATAACGGGGAAGATGAAAAGCATTCTTGCTTCGCCCCTTTAAGCCAGTCCTTATAAGGACTATAAGGACTCAGCACGGTGGTTGAGGTATGGGAATCAATCGACCGTGAGATGCGGTGATTGATTGATTCATTCAATCCAATACCATTGGAGGGTAATGGATGGCAATGCTGTAGCCAATGAAGTTCTCACTGAGGCTCGGCTATTGCTGTTACCCTCCTGCCATGATCAGAGCTTTAATAACTCAATAACACCTTATTCCTACACTGTCCTCTACAGATAACGGGGAAGATGAAAAGCATTCTTGCTTCGCCCCTTTAAGCCAGTCCTTATAAGGACTATAAGGACACTCAGCACGGTGGAGAGGAGGATACCCTTGGAGGGTAACGGACGGCAATGCTGTAGCTAATGAAGTTTTAATTGAGGCTCGGCTATTGCTGTTACCCTCCTGCCATGATCAGAGCTTCAATTGCTCAATAACACCTTATCCCTACACCGTCCTCTACAGATAACGGGGAAGATGAAAAGCATTCTTGCTTCGCCCCTTTAAGCCAGTCCTTATAAGGATAAGGACTCAGCACGGTAATTAATAATTAATATCTTTGGAGGGTAATGGAAGGCAATGCCGTAGCCAATGAAGTCTAGCTGAGGCTCGGCTATTGCTGTTACCCTCCTGCCATGATCAGAGCTTTAATAGCTCAGTAGCACCTTATCCCTACACAGTCCTCTAGAGATAACGGGGAAGATGAAAAGCATTCTTGCTTAGCCCCTTTAAGCCAGTCCTTATAAGGACTATAATAATACAAGGAAATTTTTGGGTGAAAAGACATATTGGTTGCAGTTAAATAGCGCAGAGTGGGAAAAAAATTGAATGATAAAAGTTTAAAAATTTTATTCATTCTTGCAATCCATGTTGCAAGAATTGCAATCCAAGCTTATAGCTGAACACATATTATTTTGTAGCTAATTGTCAAATCTGTTAGGCCTGCATCAATATTTTTGCGGACCTATTTAGGAGGGGGGGGGGGGGAAACTGATTTTGAAAATGGGACAGGTTTAGTAAACTAGTTATTTGAACCGTACCCTAATTTGTGTTGATGAGTGTACTTATAAACCACGTGGCTAAAATATAATTAGCTGAAAGTCATATGGAAATATGGTGCTGACATTATACAATATGCACGGATATAGTAAGGTGACATTGGATCTTAGAAGTCATTTATTTCTTCGTTCATTCCAGAAATTTGTCTACACCTGACAACAACCTCTATGCAACCTCTTTATGCAGAAAAGGACGTGTAGATACTTAATTAAAACCCTCCAGCCACGTGTGTGACGATGCCTCTAGGACAGCTGCTGCTATTTTGGGTAGGTGTCAGGTATAATGATGAGTCAGCCGTAGTGCACACGAGCTTCTGCCTTTCTTCTTTAATCACCTTTGTTATCAGATAGGAGCAGGTAAAGCTTGCTCAGGTGTACCGGAAACTATTGAACGGTAATGGTGTTATCTCTGCGTTCGTTCCCTTTTTTTTTCCCCCCCTTCGGAGCTGTTCTCCTTGAATTGTTTCAGATAACTGAAAGAAAAAAGGGTGGAGGTAAAATAAAAATGGAAACATGACTCTGACAAGAATATTTAAAAAGACTGAAAATGATGTCAAGTTTTTGAAGTTTTAAACTTTTAAAATGAGAAAAGTTAGTGAGCTGCAAAAAAAATAAGTCTCGCGTATTTTTGATTAAAAAGAATCGCGACTTTTGTGTCATATTCTGAAGCGATACACATTTTAGTTGGCATTCAAAACCTTTTAATAAAATATTGCCTTAATAATTAAGTATATTTAATTAAAAATATGCTTTTATAGCATAAACTTCCACTCCCAAACCGTCGTGTTCACTATTGCACACAGCCTGCGTATAACAATGGCTATTGCACATAGCTTGTGTAGTTAACATTTTGTGGAATTCAGGAATTAAATATTTATTAAAATATTTTTATTAAGGTGTGAAATAAAAAGCTTTAAAATCTATTTTTATTTGTAATATTATCTTTCAATTTTCATTATTTTTATATAATATAAATTTAACATATTTTTTATTATTTTTTTTTTAATTTTCACTTAAACACAAAAAGGAGAGTGTTTAAGTTCACTGTAGGAAAAAGTTTAATACCTTGATGGAAATTTTTATTCCATTTTATTATTATTTCATTTAGGTAAATATTAAAAAGAGTTGCTGAGAGGGGACATCCCTGTCTCTCTCGTATATGATAGCTCGTGATTTAATCTTATTTGTATTTGATTATTTTCATATATACTTATGATAGCTTTTAGATATTATTTGGTATTTGTCTTTCTTTTAATATGTTAAATAAAATGCTTCTTTTAACTTTGTCAAATGCTTTTTCAAAGTCAATAAATGCAATATGTGTTTCTAAATTATATTCTCTTCTTTTCTCTATTATTAATTTTAGGCAAAAGTCTGGTTCTATACATGATCGTCCTTTTCTAAATCCAGTCTATACTTCAAAAATAAACTTTTCGGAATATTTCATTAGTTTTCTATTTAAAATTCTGCTATATATTTTGTAACAGGAATTTAGTATACTGATACCTCTATAGTTTTTAGGGTCATCTCTATTATCTTTTTTAAAGATGGACTGCAAAGAAGTTACTACATTCTTCTTTGCCCGTAAAACAGGTTCGTTCATTTTTCTTTTAGCGTGCTAACTTAACCGGTACTTCCTAGTGTCGCTAATAATTTCGTTTTTGTAAAAAGGAGTCGTGAATAAAAATAAATAAAAAGAAGTTTGAGAACCTGTGGTTGAGACAATGTTCGCACAACTAGTCAGCGTATTGTGTCTGTTTATTATGTATGTTTTCCTGGTAGGTTTGTTTGCTTTTCGGGAAAAAAAAAAAAACAAACTTTCCAACAGAAAAAAAACCTTACTGCCTCCGTATAAGACTGGCTAACTGATCCTTCGTTTGTAAAAAAAAAAAAATTAAAAAAAAAAATTTCAGTCAGTCGCAAATCAAAAGCTATCTTCATGCAAACATTTCAGCTTCCTAGCCCTCAATAATTAGTGGGTAGATAGATGTCAGTTAACCACTCACGTATCTTGCGTGTGTCATATATTTTTGTAATCTTCTGTTGTGTCAAAATTACGACTTTATTCCTCATTAATAATATTTCTCAAACCTCGGCCCATTAATGGTGCTAGCAAAACAGCAAGAGCAAATCCACACTATTCTAGATTCCATATGGATATAATTATTTATTGTTTAAAATCATCCAAAAATCAGTCTCCCAAAATTGGTAGTTACGTATATAGAATGGAAAGGGAAAAAAAAAAAAAAATTCTTCCTATCCTCCGATTTTTCGTTATGTTCACTTGAGTTACTACCCTCTTCTTTGCCTGTAAAAGAGGTTCGTTCATTTTTCTTTTAGCGTGCAGTGCCTGCCACGAACAAACTGCAGTAGAAATTAAATACAAACTCTTCGAACCGTACAATGAAGTGGAAGCAATATCACCATCACAAGCTTAGGCCTAAATGACTCGCTTGGCGCAGAATAATTAGATCAGAGGATGGCGCACATTTTAACAATTCGTTTAATTTAATGAACGTAAGTCACCTAATATAATTACGGTGACTTAGAACAAAAGAAAATAGTTCTCTAAAGACGGCGGTTTTTTTTTTTTTTTTTTTTTTTTTTTTTTTTTTTTAACTTGAACATCTGTGATAACTACGCATGATTGGTAAAGAAGAAATGTTACTTGCAGCGCCCCCTAATTGCGTAAAAGAAGACAGTAATTTGCAAATTAGTCCTAAGTTAACAGCACATACGAAAAAAAAAAAAAAAAAATCGATAAAATCAGAGTATGAATTGCAACTGTATAATGGTAATGATAACCAGTAATTATTTCATTTTTCAAAATAAATATAATTAATTTTGTTTACGTTGGTTCCACCCACGAAATCTTTTAAATAATTTTTTTATTTTTTATATAAATTTTTTAAATAAATAAATTTTTGAGGGTAAGCTAAGGATTTTTTTCTTATTTTTATTTATTTATATTTATATTAATTTTTTACATAATTTGAAGCCCGTGCTTGTATTTTGAGTTTCGTAGTCTGAATTTCTTGGACTGTAACTTGGAATTTACAGTGGAAACAACCAAGGCTACAAAACCAGAACGTCGTATCAGTAAATGGCGTGTTCACTAGCCGAATTCACTATTTTATGGAATGAAAATGTCTCAAGCGTTTCGGGATGAAAAATTCATACCATCTTTCGTATGAGATGTGCTAACTCATCTTTAGTAAACCCATATTAAGGTCCATCACATCCTATACGGGGTTCAAGCGGAAGTTTTACCAACGGGACAAATGTCGTGGCGTCAGGAGATGGAATGTCATGTCAATTTTCTGCTACGAAAAGTGTGTTCCTAAATAAAAAAAAGTTTAAGAACCTGTGGTTGAAACAATGTTCGCACAACAAAAAAGATTTAGGCATTGTAGCTCAGTGGAAGTGGCGTATGCATTCTATGGCACTTGAGAATAGGAAGGAAGACTTGGGTTCAAATCTAGTCACTGACTAAAGGAAATTTTCTAAGCCGTTTTGCCAGCCTGGTTGGCTGAGTGGTAGCGTATCCGCTCTCCAGCCAAAAGGCTGCGGGTTCGAATCCCGCCATGGGCATGGATGTTTGTGATTGATTGTGAAAATACCAGTGGTGGTCGGGGGTAGATGGCGTTGGTGTAGTTGCGGTCAGTTGGTGATTGAATTGCGGAGACGGAGTTGTAGAGCACGTGCCCTCTCTCGATGAGTTCTTGGACTCCCTATAGGTGTCAAATAATATTTCTTAGACAGAAATATTCTTCAAACACAAAAATATAAAACAAATTGCAAACTCCTTTGTTAATACTTCTAATAAAGGCGATACACCCTACAGAGAAATTGATGTCATTAGGTCAGTTTGTATGAAATTCTACATCAAGGGAAATAGAAGCATCGATTTTCCCTGTGTGGTTGTCGGGATAAGAATAGCACCAATGTAGCTCATGCATGTCGTACGAGGCGACTAAAATGGGTATCCAGGGAGGGTAATGGATGGCAATGCTGTAGCCAATTCTAACTGAGGCTCGGCTATTGCTGTTACCCTCCTGCCATGATCAGAGCTTTATATAGCTCAATAACACCCTATCCTTATACTGTCCTCTTCAGATAAAGGGGATTATGAAATGCATTCTTGCTTCGCCCCTTTAAGCCAGTTCTTATAAGGACTATAAGGATTCTATTCAAGCATATAAAATCAAGGATGTCGTGGTGTGTTTTATTTTACTAATCAGAGAAATTAATGATAAATAAAAATTAAAGTATTTTTCCTCCGTGTATTTAATAATTAAATAAAAAAATAATAAATATCTATTTTATTATCTATGTAAGATGCGAGATAATATATTATAGATTCGTTGATCTCTGTTTTCTGAATTATGTGGCTGTTAGTCTATCCACTCAGGATACTAGTACGATATATGTTTGCAATCTGTAGCACGTTAGCTCCAACTTAGCTAAGCCTATCAGCTATTGATGATTTAAGAGGCATCGTAGAGAGCGACAGACAGCTGCCTGCCACAATCACTACGTCCATTTTTGAGATGGAGGGGGGAGGTAAAAGTTGTTTCCAAGAGGTAAAAAAAAAAAAAAAAAAAAAAAAAAAACCCTGCTTTCTTGTGGCAGACGTCGTCTAAATCGATCGAAAAAACCCTAGTCGGTAACTACAATTAAACTCATAAAAGTCTTTCTTCTGGTGGTCCAGCAACATGATAGTATGCGATCCACCATAATGTTGCACTCTCCACCGTCTTCACCCTGTCATATACCACCACATAGTATTTTTATCTTTAAAATGCGTGTGTTCTCTGACCGATTTGTTTGTTTTGGCAGCACGAAAAACCCGAATTTTCTGGAGGAAAAAAATCTTGCTGTATGCGATCGACCAATTTACCTTTTTAAATTTTGCTGTAGTTTATTATATGACAAATTTAATCCTGATTGCACAGAATCACAGGACCCAGTAACTGAACAATGGTTCCATGGTCCCAAACGAAATAAATATCAGCTAACCGAATTAATAACTTACATTATGTGTAACACTTAATATAGTAATGTAAACGGAAATCAATGACAAATCTATTTGGTAAATGGGTTAAATTCATAAAAAGAGATAATAGAAAATATAATGATCAAATATGACTACTCTTAGAAAAAACAGTTAAACATATTTTAAATAAACAGAAAAAATGTCATTTTTTTAAAAAATAAATTACTTGGATTCATAGCGAGGATTACAGTAATGGAGTGTAATTGATGTCTTATGTGCTTATTATCATTTGTTAGGAACTCCCTTAGTAAAGAGAAAAAAAAATTAAAAACGCAAAGATATATGCAAAAAAAAAAAAAATGCAGAATTGACTATGTAAATGAATAGGAAAAAATAATAAGAGAAAGAAAGAAAAAGAAACTGTCCTTCTGTAGAGAAATAATAGTTATTATAGATTTTTTTCTTTCTTATTTATTAGAGTAAAATGGCACAAAAAGGCAAAAAGTAAAAAAAAAAAAAAAAAAGTCCTTTTTAGGACTTCCAGGGTAACGAATGGCAATGCTGTAGCCAATGAAGTTTTAACTGAGGCTCGGCTAATGCCGTTACTCAGTCATGACTAGAGCTGTTAGCTCAATAACACCCCATCCACACAGATTTTCTTCATTCAGATGACGGGATAAAGAGTCAAGGATTCAGTTCATCTCCTAGGACTTTTTAGGCAAAAAAGTAGGGACTGATGTATGTGTAAATGTGGAGAGAAAGAGACAGAGGGTAACGGATGGCAATGCTGTGGCCAATGAAGATTTAACTCAGGCTCGGCTATTACCTATTTTGTTATTGAGCTATATAGCTTATAGCTCAATAACACTCCATCCATACACTTTTTTTCTACAGATAAAGGAGAATATGAAAAGCATTTTTGCTTCACCCATCTAGCTAAAAAAAATGTAAAAAGTACTGCAGGTAGCAATGCGACCCACTTGAGTTTAATGTTTTATATTCAAAGAGGCGTTATGCTAGACACCTAACGGACCCGCTTCTTGAGAATGTATCACATCTAAACACCGACTGAGGGGTTGTATAAAAGGATGGGGGGGGGGGAGGAACGATGTGGAATTACTGCTGTGGAAGTAGGTGTCACTTTGTGTGTGTTTCTAAAAGAACCAGAAAACTCAATTTCAAGTAACAAAGGGATTAGCGATTGCCTAAAGAATAAATACTTCTTCAACTTCACGATAACGTCGTCCGCTATCAAGACTACTTACATTTAAAAAAAATAAAAAAGCAACAGCCTAGTTACGTAATACTTAAGTAACCAAACTGTGAAGAACGTAAAATGGAGCAAACCCTGTATTGATTCCGTACTAGTTGTTCTGAAACGGGATTAAAATCTCACCCTTGACCAACATTGCGTGAAGGATAAAGTTTAGAAATATACTTCGATATATATTCGTCAATTTTTTTATTTATGTTACCGCACTCACTTCGAATGCAGCTTTTATATGTTATAATTATTTAAATTAAAGTTGCCGAGAAACTATATTATTGTTTAATCCTTTATCAGAGTATAAGAAAACAAACTGTACGCTGAATCTTTACGACTACATTACTGCTATATAGAGGCTGAGAACAACTCAATTGTCTCTCATAATAGCAGACTACATACAAGTGGTTAATCGTAAAGATAATTCACGTGCAGATTTTGTTTGCTTAAACTTAGATAAAAAATCAAACTAGAATATAATTTCTTAACAAGTATAATTTATTTAGTAATAAAAGGAAAAACTTTATAAAACTTTCTTTTTTTTCTGAATATTTTGGTAATAAGATAACACACCTTTTAAATATGAACGTCAGAATATTCTAAAGTTGAAGAAGTAGAATGTACTTGTTAATGATAGTGCAAATCTTTCTCTTGAGCCTGTTTTTTAATTCAATTAATAAATAAATTCTTGGTCACTTCGGCTGATCTTCCAAAGTTACATAAATGACATTTGCAAAAACTTTGAATGAATTCAAGTTCTTAAAATTGCATTAAATATCTTTTTTTTTTTTTTTTTTTGAAGAAGAAAATATTAATATAAAGGTAGAAAAGAAAAGAGACCTCTCAATTTGACAATGCTACCTTTCTGACAGGTTTAATTTTCTTGTACAAAGACAAGTTTTTTGATCTTGTGTATATTTGGTATCAGACAATTACATTTACACGTGTGCATGCAGTAAATGCTGCGTATAAATTATAAATGAATTCAAAAAAGCATGCAAAAATGTCTTTAAAAAAACTAAACAGACATCGTGACTCTGCCAGGATTTCGGTGTAGATATCGAGGCTGCATCTTCACCAAAGAAAGCGTGTCTTCGTCAAACATTGCTGAGTGAAGCATTTTACTTGTTATCTATGCCCCATCAGTAATTATTCTCTCTCTCTCTCTCTCTCTCTCTCTCTCTCTCTGATCGTTCCACTGAAGTCCGTCTGCTGACGTGGTCGTTATAGATAGGGTTATTCTAGTGGTCGAGAACGTCGGCAGTGAACCGAACAGCTTCCGGAGATGGGCAAGAACAAAGTGGTTGTTAAACATGATCACAACCAGATAGTGCATTAGGACGCGTGCGTTTTCTCTTTTCTTTCTTTCTTCTTTTTTTTTTTTTATTAATTTTATTCCTTCTCTTCCCTCGTCCTAATTTCCGAGTAGGGAAGGGGGGGGGATTGGAACATGAGTACAAATCTCAGAAGAATAATTTTTTTTAATCTTCTTTTGATTGAATTTTTAAACAAGAATATGTCAGTCACAGATATTCTTTATGATATAAAAGTAAAAAATAAAAAGATTTCTAACCCTGTTTAGCCAGGTAAAATCTACGTCTACAGTACCTCATATATATAATTGATAATGAAAGAGGTTTCAGAATAAGATATTTACGATATTAATTTCTTGCAAGATATATTTCTTTCCTAATATGATAAGCCGTTATTCAATATCTGGTTTTATTTATTTATCGGAGGGGGGGACATTTTAAGAACCTGAATGACCTCGATAAATTGAAATGAATTATTAGGGTAACCACAAATGATTACGGAAGATTTAATTTATTGTTTCTTACATGTATTGTTACTTATTATGACTTTCTTTTGTGGTTTTTTGATTATTAAGAAGGGATAGCTTTTTCTCCTTGCTTCCCAAAGTCCTTTTATACGCCTTGCTTCCATTTCTCACGTCTTAACTGATCATCCTAATCTTATCTAAAATATGACTAATCTGTTCTTTATGACTACATCGAAAACTAGTCAAAATTACTCTAGCAAGTAACTCGTTCCTAATTGAGTCCCGACAAATTGCGTACAGTAACAGACCTATATTGCGATGTTATTATTAACTAGCGAGTTAATAATCAGTTAACTCCCAATTGCAATACAATTAGAGCATCCCAGTCAACTATAGCTGTCACCATTTAAACAAATGACCCTGTCGCATACATCACATAAACTACTCGAAAAAAATAGGAAAGTGCTCTGAAATGAATAGGGGATGCGTTTCCGAAATAGATTTGTACCAAATTATTACGTAAGCTGTATCATAGCTTCGGTTTCCATGGGAGCGATACTGAACAACGTTTGATTCCACCTACGTTGGGAAGAGCTCCATTGTGATTACAACAGTAGACTGACTATGTTTGGAATGCTGTGGTAGGGAGTTACGAACAACTAGTCGCTATTTAAATCTAATGTGGACATGATCGGATATATCAGCTGTTAGGAAAACGTTATCTGATCTGTTAAGTGTGATAGCGGTGGTTTTATGGTGGTGGTGGTGTGTGGGAGGGGATATATCTCCTGGTATAGACCAGAATCCTTTGCTGTAGCACCGAACATTACACTGCTATTTTGCGCAATTCTTGTCGACAGTGGTGACATGGTTTTAGAAATCGAAAATGCAAAGAATTGATTCAGCACAGAATCTTAATCAAAATTATACAAAGTAACTGAGAAGAGTTAGTGGCATCCAATTCAGTTGCACTTCAGGAACCGACGGTCATTTTGGTGTAGGAGGGGACTTAAATTCTTGACCTCTCAACATTTAATGAAAGATTTATGCGGAAGAGTGGTGTTTGCAACCGTAGTAAGAGGTGTGTTTAAGTTTGTGCAACACTCATCAGGTGTCCGATATTTTTTGCACCGTAGTGTATAAGACGATAATGTCTTTGTAAAATGTTGGAAATGCTGAAAAGAAGACCTTCCTTTAACAACTGTATACTTTCCTCTATAGATCTCTTTTCCAAATAGTTTAATCCTGTATCCCAGCTCTAACTTCTCCAAAATTGTTCATCCCGGTTATATAATAATAATAATAATAATAATAATAATAATAATAATAATAATAATAATAATAATAATAATAATATACTTATTCTTAGAGGCGCCGATATAATAATAATAATAAATTATTTATTTGATATTTAACGACTTGCTAATGTGGCTTTCAGTTTTATAATAGTCTAATAATATTAGAGAAAAATCTAAGTAAAAATTATTTATATAAATTTTTTTGAGTATCTTAATATATATATTTCACACTTCTATTTAGGATAATAAAATATGTATAAAATGTATATTTTATACGCGTTTTGTATCATTTGAAATATCGCTAACTTTCAGTGAGCTCCATATAATTATTGTGTTTGGAAAAAATCTACGTACAGCGTAATTTTGCATTGCCGTTAGCGCCATCTACACTTTCTGTAACATACGCAATTTAACTACAAATTCTCAATGAAAGTAATAAAATGTTTACTGGCTAATTTGAAGTGAAAAATGCTTAAAATGATTTTAATGCTTTTTAGTTAATTGCCAGATAATTAAAATGGGTGTGTGATAGAATGCATTAATAGTTCTTAAATAATGTTCTTAAACATGTTCTTAAATAATCTCCGTATGACGAAATAAGTCGTATTATAATATCCATAAACACGTAATTGTTCGTCTGCTCCATTCTTTTACGTGATTGGCGAATGGGCGTGTCTATTTATCCATATATGTCATAAGAACAATGTCCGGGTAGATAAACAACTAAAAATGGTGTTATTTATTCGATATAAAACTATGTCCGGGAATCTTTGGAATTTTAAAGTGTTATCCGGTTATAATATCCGTGCTTCTACGTGCTATCTTAAGGGATGAGTTAAGAGTTAAAACAAGCATATTTAACTCTTAACCAATTCTGTATTTTTCCTCCGAAAAACCTATTAATTTTTAACACTAAAATGACAATTGCGCACCATTTAAGTTCCTGGAATGACTGTTGCTATCTCCCAGTGACATGTGCGCGTAATGATCTTCGTGACCACTAAATGAACGCGGTTTCTTTCTGTTTTAATTTTTTTTTTTTTTCCTTGTCACATTGAACGCTTGTGTATTATTAATAACTTTGTCTGACTAACCCTTGTGCATGCTTTTGTTAGGATTATAGAAGTAGGCCAAACAGCATCATTTGTTTGCGGTTTGTTAAGGATTCTTGTAAGATTTATTTCGTTCAGACAGCCGGTGACAGAAAACAATCAGATTTTACCACAAAATCGTTAATCATCTCGTGATTTTTTTTTTTTTTCTGTATCGTGCCTCAGCCATTAATTTAAAATGGCCCAAAGATGATCCAGTTTTTATTGTTATTTTTTTTATTATTATTTATGATAATGCTCACTGATGTTATAATCGATATGAATACTTATTTTTAAAAGTTGATTATTTTCATTGAGCATTGATTTGTATTCGGATTTAAATTCATAGTCATAAGTATACACAAAATCAAAATTATAAACAAATATGAATAAATTTGTATAAAACAAACGAATAATCAAAACTTGCAATACTGATAGTAATTAAAAAAAAGCTTAAACACGTCGGTACTATTGTTATTAGTAAAAATAATTACTGTTTTAAAGGATTTTAAGGATTACTGTATTAAATATTTAAATCGCTATTAGAAAGTTTTTAACAATATTCAAAAATCTGCTAAGAGATTATTTTACGTGAATCTCATACAGTCACCAACACACTGCGCCATCTAGCGCCAAATAATGATATTTTGGCTGTAAATTATGTGTGTTCTCTGGCCGATTTGCCTGTATGCGGGATGAAAACTCGCATTTCCGGAATGTAGGGAGAACCCTGCTATATCATTAAATAATGATTGTTTTAAGGAGACCCCATATATACACTTTGCAAAGGGGTATTTTAATTATTTTAAGAAAAGTGAATTTTACGTAAATACATGAGGGTTTTTCTATATTTTTTTTCTCTTTTTTCCTCCTTTTTTATAATTGTATTTATCGATATTCAGAATTTTTAAACTTTATTTAAATGTTATGGTGCCATCTTCTTAATATGAATAGTTCGCTTTTTTTTTCTTCTTAGAATTTTCTTAAATGCTATGATTTTTTCTGAGATGGCATCGTTCTAGATTTCTCCTTCCACTCCTACTCTCTACAGAGAAAATGTTATATTATCTGACCCCCCCCCCCTTTCTAACTTCAAAAACGAAATTCAAGAATGATCTATACAGACATGCGCACTTAGAGGCGATTAAATAATAATAATAAAAAAAAGGAATATTCCTATTCATTAATGAAAAAGCTTAGCTTTCTTTTCCTCGATAATAAAAAAATATTTTAAAAAATTGATATTCATTTTATATTCTATCGCATGAACTATTTTTGCGTGCGGCAGAATATCAAATGAGAAAAGTCATGGTGACATATATTCATATATGTATATCGTAGTCAAGTGTCCTTTGCTATCTACTCGAACATTTTCACAGAGATAATCGCTATATACAAATAAAAATGCTTATTTTATCGAATGAATTCCAGGAATACCGATTTGAATTTCCAATATCTCTTCTTCGTACTTTTATCTGAACGAACAGAAACACGAGAATGAGATAAGCATGGATTTTAGAACAAGCCAGTGCGATAGCTGAATAAGATTTATGTCAGTGCCTGATACATATGACGTATATACTGCACACGATCTGTAAGAATTTGCTTTAGCAGGCTTTTTTTTTTTTTTTTAAGTTTTTATTATATATTTTTTTTTATAAATACGCTTACTTTTATACAGTCAACAAATCCACGTTATTAAAATTTGGAAATCCCGAACAAAAATTTCAAATATTTGATTTTTCCTCATCTTTTTACAGGTGTTGAATCAGCAGAATCGGTGTTCGACTTCTATGGCTGTTGTGTTTCCTAAAAAGGTTTTTTTTTTTTTTTTTTTTTTTGCATCGGCCTAGTAAGAATGACTGTTTGGAAATGGTTGAAAAGTACGAAGTACTTTTATTTATTTATACGAAATAGATTGAATCGAAAACTAGATGATATTGTATATTTAGAAACTCTCGCGCATACACATACACACGGTCGAGTGTGGACATTGTATGGCAGGGATACAATCCGTCATCAGATGGCATTTTGGAAATGTTCGTGTATGTTTCTGCTAGTGTACTGTTTTACAGATTGTACATGCGCAATAGAATAGGTTCCGCGTATGCTACGAATTTGCTTATTTCGGAGTATAATAGTTTTTATTTTGAATTTATTTTTATATTACTAACAGGTTCGTTCTTCCTGCTTGCTAATGCTTCATTGTGTGTGTGTGTGTGTGTGTGTGTGTGTGTGTGTGTGTGTGTGTGTGTGTGTGTGTGTGTGTGTGTGTGTGTGTGTGTTGTGTGTGTGTGTTGTGTGTGTGCGCGCGTGCGTGCGTGCGTGCGCGCTTGTTCGGTCCATTGTTGGGTTGTAAACTTTTCCAGGATTATTTTCTCCAAAAGTTCGTTAGAATATCTGAAAAAAAAAAAAAAAAAAAAAAACACAATGAAAAAATTAATAATCAAAAAAAGTTATTTACATTTTAAACCTCTTCGTTACTTATGGGCCACACCGGTTTACAGACTGTTGTCTGTTACTTGTCAAAAGTTTAGATGATTAACTTATAACAAATTTAGTTTCTCTAGCCTAACAATATTCTGCACGTGACGAACGATCGATGATTTCCCCCCCAGATGAAAATTTCCAGAAGAAAAACCCACCCACCTCTGTATGAAACCAGCTGCTGAGGCATTCCTGGAACACCTGTGTTGCACAGTCGCTAGAACAACGCTGTATTTATGGAAAGGATGCAAACCCCTTCTAGGAACCTTTATATGCAACTGAACCCAATCTCTTATGCATAAATGACAAGTTTTAAAAACTCCGCAAAGCAAACTATCCATAGAACGCACGCAAAAGACAAAATATACTCTTGGCGATTATGATCATTTTGATTCTTACGTTAATATGAATTTTTAAGGAGTTGTTTACATTCTTTTAAGTATTACTTCATAATATTTGTGGAGAAAATTTACATTTCTGTGTAATTTTAATCGTTTTTATACCTCTGAACAAACGTACATCAAATAACTTGTTTTGATTCGTTAAAAACGCTATGCAAGATACATCTGTTGCTTGGCCACATTACAGAGACCTCCATACATCATAATTAACATTTTAACGGCCGTCTTTTATGTCTGCCGCGAGTGTAGATAATCAAGAATAAATTCCAAGCACAATAGACGTTTCCTTCCTGGTGTACACAAAAGAAACCAGGAAGAAAAAAAAATTTCCTAGAAGCGATAATAGTAAACATTTCTCAATAATGACGTACGGATAAGATTGTTAAATCCATGAATATCTGATAGCTTTGTTTCAGCAGTTAAATTTAAAAGCGTAGTCATATTTATTTTCATAAAAGGTGTCTACTCACCTTGAAAAAAAGAAAAGAAAAAAGATTATAATAGAAACAACAAAACTAGGAATACTTAAAAACAACTTTCGTACTTTAAAATTTTATAGATAAAAATGCATTTAAAAACATTTTGAGTTATTTTTTTGGCTAACGCGATATATTCTACTGTACTTACACCTAGTGGAGAAACTGTGTACTAATCTGTTGTCTTTAGCATAATGAAAAAAATTTATTATGCTAAACCAGTGGTTCTCAAACTTATTTGGCTTGCCGCCCTCTTTTCAAAAGATCTTTCGAACGGCGATCAGCTGTAGATGTGTATAATGAAATTTATTAAACAAGTCGATCAAATAAGCTGTACTCACATCCTTATCTTTTTTTGTCAGCATGAACTTTTGTTAAATGTTCTTCTAGTCTTGAAGGCTTCATAGATTCATTTGAAAAAAAACATTTTGGCAAATCAGGCACATTGGCAATGTGTTGTTTGTAGGTGACTAAATAAAGCCGATTTCAAATATTCGATATTATATTGTTTATATTTCTTCTTGAGTTCAGCCATGAACCCAAATCTGTAAAAAAAAAAAAAAAGTCGTTTACAAAATTGCTAGAATGCAATTTCTCACGTATCTAAACCAATTTATTTTTACAAGAAAAAGTATAAAAATACTCACGTGATATTCGATACCGACATCGAATAGGCACTAAAATTTTTATGCACTGCATCAAATTGCTAACTGCTTCTCACACAATTCAGAAACAATCTATACATCTCACGTATTTATAGTATTATACAGGGAAGAGTCATAACATGCGCATGTTCCTGCCGATGCATACTGGATTTGTAAAATCCAGATCACTTGAAAGTGCGCGCCCTCCAACCATAAAAGCACCATTACGACCTTTATTTTCGTTATACAACAGTTATATCATCAAACTTATTGATGATAAAATTTTTTACCCGCTAATTTTTGTCCTTTATGCTTTCATCGTCCCCTTACTTCAATTCAATGCCCCCTACCGCCCTTTGGATCGTTCCAAAGCCCCCAAGGGGACAATATCGCCCACTTTGGGAACCACTGCGCTAAACAATGATAAATTGTTCGTTTAATTTTTAGTGTAAAATAATGTATAATCCAGGTTTGCTTTATATCGCATATCAATAATATCTTTTCTTTAAAAAAAAAACATTAATGAGCAGATTAAAACAAAACAAAAAAAAAAGACAAATTTCAATCGACGAAAAAAAAGTTAGAAATGTTGGATATATTTTAATGCGACCATTGCCGGGTTTAAGGTGTGCTAGGTGTCCTGTGCACACCCACGGAATAATAATATCACCGATATTATATTTTTGCATTTATTCCTGTTAAAGACTCCCCTAATTGTTTTCTAGCTTCGCGTGATTCCTCAAATTAAATGCAGTATATTAATCCTTCATGAAGAGGACACTTTTCGAAGCTTGAAAATTGCATCGTATTCGCGTTAATAACCCGGATGTGCGGTCACAAATCGTCTACCTTTGATCAGACGTACAGATGGCTCAGCAGGTTAAATTCTTAGCATTAAAGTGGTTTTAAACCACCCAGAAGGAGAGGCAGGGTGTGCGCTGAGACAATAACACCTAGAAATCATGGTTATTGTGTCAAGTATCTAGAGCAAAAAAAAAAAAAAAAATCTTAGATCTACGTAATTCAAGAAGAGAAAAATAAACCATTGATTTGCCATTTAATTTGCGATATTTCAAAACGAGAACACCCCACTTACTTTTAGAGACATAGGCCTCAACTCATTTAATATTGTAAAGCTCGCTTCAGTTCTCTTTTAAAGTCGTTATCTTAAGGGAATTTTTTGCACTACCCGAAGAAAGAAAATAAATCCGCGAACCCATCTAATGCATATTATAATAGAATAATTTAAAAGTCCCAGTTCCCAAAATAACCAAGTTATACGCGCGTTGTGGAGCTACATTGTAGAACTACAATCTATAGTCGTTTTCTTTGCGGAGAAAATAGCACAAAGCATCTACTTCCAAAAATAATTGAGAAACGAGAGCTACCCCAGCTGTTCTACAAATCCAACTCGATAGATACGACTCACACTGAATCATGCAATTATAAAGATTGCTAGCGTATCTCCACTAGAACAACAAAGGCTTTATTTACACAATCCGTGTCTACCTAATGGCTACGATTCTGTGAATACGAAATTTTTATATTTCCCAATGAAGTGGATCTTTTGATCATGCCTCGACCGTCTACCATTTCTCTTAAAATTCAAATAGATCGCTCATAAACAATCGGAGCTCTACGTAATTTATAGCTGCACTAAAATCCATCCTATTCTATATATTTCTTCGGTGCTTCTTTTCATCGCGATCGCCTGTTCTCTTAAATCTTACATGAGTGGCTCACTTCAATTACTTTGGCGAGTGCAGATGTCTGACGCTGACGGATATCCCTAGAGAATGAACGTAGGGAAATTATAAAGGGTATAACATTGGCCCGGTTCGTAGAGAACCTTTCACAAACCTCTTCCATTCGTCTTTTAAAGCAACCGGGATATTTTTGCCGAGTTTCTCGAGAAAGCTTCCATTGCGATGTTGATGTCAACACTATGACAGGTAACAGCAGAAGTCCTGTCATCCAAATCCCATGGTACATTATTGTGACGACGCTTTCCTTCGTCTGGTAATCTGTTTCCATGACGACCCCACGAATAACTGCCATGGAAGTTCTAAAATACAGAATGGAGGCTGGTATTTCGCGTTCTTATTTTCTCTTGCTGTCCCTATTACTTCGTCTTATTTAGGTGAACGAAGTACTCGTATGTCTGAGTCTTTCCAAATATCTAGGAGCTCAATATCCTCTCATTAAAATGGCAGTTTGTTTACAGCAACTTACACATAAGTTTCGTGATAATAATCGAAAAGATAGCATCCTTTAAAAGTGGAAGAAATTTTCTATCTTTGTTTGTATTTACTTTTAATATAAAAATTGACATTCATATGACATAGTTTATGTAACAAAAATACTGCGTAAAATCCATTTTTAACATTTATTAATTCGCAAACAAAACAGAATTAACACATTAAGCGATAAGAGCTAATATCGTCTGCTAAAAAAACAATCGTTTGGTTAATTTCTTCTTTATAGGAAATGTTGTAATAGGACATCTATAATATTGAATTTTAAACATTTATAATATTGATTTTTATTTTAATATAATAATTAACATTATATGTCATAATTTGTGTAGCAAAAATAAAACCAAATACTGCGTAGTCAGTTTTATAAAATCTATTTAGAACATTTAGTAATTCGCGAACAAAACAGAATTAACACATTAAGCGATAACAGCTAATATCGTCTGCTAAAAAAAAGTCGTTTGGTTTATTTCTTCTTCATAGCAAATGTTGTATTAGGAAGTCTATAATATTGATTTTTAGATAGGTGGCCGTTGAATAACTCTTGTATAATATATACAGCATAAAATATAAACAGTAAACGGAAAAATTCGATGCTAGAAATAAAATTCTGAAGTCAGCACACGCAGCTTAATAAAATTATTGAAAGCAGAAGATGATAGTTGATTTTCCCCTATCATTAACTAGCATGCCAGTTTGATTTATAAATTTTTTTCCGCAGTGTATTTCGCGTTTTGCAGACGACGTTTGTTTATAGATCTTAATGCATCTTAAAATATTTTTAATATAACTATATGAACTTACAATTAATTATGTTTACAATTAATAGGCTTACAATTAATTATATATTCAAAAATAAATAAATACATCCGCTAAAGCCTTTTATTCCCCTATAAAGGAGAAGGCGATTCTGTTTTAGCCCTATTTAACTTTTAGAGACTGCGGGGGCACAGCATTAAAATCATTCACATGCATATATTTCATTTTTTAATAAAAATTGCTATATTTGGATCATAATTTTTGATTGTTTGATACTAGATTAAACTGTTTAAATTAATTCTGTTAACGCCTATCTCCCGTCGACCGAAGGCTTATTTATTGAAGCCATAGGTTCGAACCCTGGTGAGAGTAGGATCACGTGCCTAGTTTCTATGTGAAAGAAAAATTATATACATATATATATATATATATATATATATATATATATATATATATATATATATATATAAACACACACACACACACACACACACACTGCTTGGAAAAAAGTTAACGGACATTCCCATGGGCAAGGTGCATCGTGCTATGATTCGAGTCACGTGTGTGTAGGTGGTATAAATTGGAGGAATATGATGCTCCCAAGTTAATGCAACTGTTTCCGGTTGAAATGGCTTTGAGAAGGGAACTGAGGAGTTGGAAAGAGGCTTTGTGATAGGATGCCATGTTGCAAGCATATCCTTTCGACAAATTGAGACATCCCAGGTCAACCATCAGCGATGCCATACTGAGATGGAAGCGTTGGAAGTCAACTGCAAGTGTTACCGGCATTGAACGCCTCACCACACTCGCCGAACGTGACCGTAGGCTACTACGAAGGATAATATATAAAAACTGCCATTCGTCGGTTGATTGAATGCGGGGTTCCTTCTCGGCATCGACTGGAACACGAATCTGAACAAAAACATTCAGAAAAGGAGGCTCACAACATGGGTGTCTATGGTAGGACCGCAGTATGCAAGGCCCAGATTACCCAAAGCGTGTAGAGTGGGACGAATCACGTTAAGCCCTCTACCGAGAGATGGACGGGTGTGGCAGAGGCCCTGTGAATGTCTTATACCAAAGTTCATAACCTTAACTGTGAAATTCAGAGATGGCAGTGTGATGGTATGGTCCTGTTCTGGTGGATTGGCCTCACACATTTGTTTGTGGTGTCAGGAACATTGAGCTCTTAGAGGTTTCTGAGCATTCTGGACACTGCAACTTCCTACTTTGTGATATTTCTATGGGAACTGACCACTCTTTTTCCAAAATAATGTATTATTTTTGAAAAACGATCTTTTAAAAAAATATATAAATAAAAATTTTTAAAAAATGAGACATTGGAAGCAATGCATAATTATCCTATCGTCCTACGAAATATTCATTATTAGTATGAAATACCAATTAAAATTTGGTGTGTGTGAACTTGATATCTCATCCCCTGTGGGATATCTAGTATCCCTTCTTTGAATACGAACGAACTAACTACAGTTTTAATTTCTTTTATAGCAACCTTTGCACTAACGTGCTACCGATGTGAATCCAATCAGCAACTACACTGCGCTGAACACTTCGATAAAGAAACGGCAAATCTTCAGGACGAGTCTTGTGACGATGTATTCGAAGCCAGTTTCTGCATCAAAGCCACAGGAATATATAAAGGTATGTTCGTTTTATAATTAATAAATGAGATTTTCTATGCAGGAATTATACTACCGACCTATTCAGCTATGCATTACTTTTCAGTTTTTATTTATTTTTTTTAAAGCCAATTTGAAACTGCTTTGAAATTTAAGCGATTAAAATAATTTATGTAATTTTGAGAAAGGAATTCTTGAATTTGTATATTATATTCGCCTTATTTTCAGACACATTCTTAGGCAACGACAAGTAATCCTAACCTTTTTCATTTCTTGTATTCCTTTTGATGATCTAAAGACTCCTAGCGGCTGAAATTTCCTTCGTCTAGATTTTATTTTATTTATATTGCTATCAATAAGCTCAATATCCAACTTTCCATTAAATAGCACAAACATTATCTGATTTGCAAAATAAAATAAAAAAATGCATTACAAAGGTCACGTGGAAAAAAAAATCAATGAAACACATCCTCGTAGAGCCAACGCACTCTAATAACACTAATTACTACATTAACAAAGCTATTTGATTTCGTCGTCGTCTGGTAGAAGCAATTTCTTTTAGCAGACGACTGTTTCAATTATGTGAATGTTATATAATTGAAAACAATCATAATTGAAATGTGATACTGGAATCTGATGGAACTGGAAGTTTTTTCGGCTTTCAATTATCATTCACGTTCTTCTAGCAGACGACTGAAATGAAATAATTTTGCATTTTATGATAATAAAAATATGCGCAGTTATTTTGAATAAATTGGTAGGCATGGGCATATTGTTATTACGGGGCAAGACCTTTTATTCTCGGTTTTGCAAATAGTTGAATACGAATATTATGACCAGAAGGAACAGATTAAGATTAAAATTTGTATAACCATTGAAATTCACTAAAAAAATAACAAAAATAAATAAATAAAATAAAGTGTTTGTTTATTTGCAATATTTTACGTAGAAAGTTCCTTCGATGGCATTTATTGTTTACATACGTAAAATAAATTGCTTTTAACTATTCAAAGCAATTCATGAAAACCATTTTAATAAATATGAATAATAATTGGATTTCTGTACGCGAAAGCAGAAGTACTTACCTCAAAGTATTCTGTTAGATGAAGAGTTTCTATCAATGTTTTATTGTTAAAAAGTTGGATTATTGGATAGGAACCAACTGGGACAACAAATTGGCAGTCTGGAACAAAGAAGATTGATTAGGAAAACAAGTTTCTTCTTTTACACGCCAAGAATGTAATATCTTGAATAAAACAGAGATGAATAGAAGGGAGTTACAATCAAATGCATTTGGGAGGAAGCCAATTGATAAATAATGCTCAAATATGAAAAAAAAAAAAAATCTAAAAGAAATTCTTATTTTGAACAGTTAAATGTAGGCCTAAATAAATCAATTAGTTAAATATCGTCTTAAGGAATACGTTTTGAGTTGTGTAGCGTTAAGTGAAAGCTTTTCTAATGTTTTTCCATTAAGTTCTATGCTTTACAACCCAGCATCTGTGAGAGTAAACTAATTGACAGCCATATCGGATATTTTTGTTAAAAAATTATCTAATATATATATATATATATATATATATATATTAAACTAATTAAGAGATGGCAGCACTTGTTTGCCAGCCTCTTTATCGGCTGCCGCGTATAAGTAACAATAGTTGGCCAGCTATCTCTTCTCTCTCCTCTCCTTGCTCCTTCCCCCTGATGCTATTAGAGTATTCGAGGGCTAGGGGTGAGTCTTTCCTATCTTGCTAAGTCATTTCGTCTTATGCAGCCACCAAAGGAGGCAAGCTAGCCTCAATAGGTGCCGGTCCCAAGCCCGGATAAATGCGAGGGTTGACGTCAGGAAGGGCATCCGGTCGTAAAACTTCAGTGCCAACTCAAACTATGATTATGAGTCGAAGAGAAAATGATATAAGGGCTAGGGCGTACCCCTTAAGCGACGCGCAGCCACATCGCCCTACAGCTGTGAGAAGTGGACGAGGGCTACCGCATCAAGGGCGGGTGCGGTTAAAGAAGCGAGCCCAGCAGGTGGAGAGGATGTTGCGAGTGGGAACGCTGAATGTTGGAAGCATGACTGGAAGGGGAAGAGAGGTGGCAGACATGATGAGGAAGAGGAAGTTGGACATTTTATGTGTGCAGGAGACAAGGTGGAAAGGGGGAAAGGCAAAGGAACTGGGAGATGGATATAAATTGTTCTACTCTGGAGCGAATAACGAGGGAAGAAATGGTGTAGGAATTGTGGTGTGTGGCAGAATGAAGGGTGAAGTACTGGACGTGGGTAGAAGGAACGACAGGATCATGCGAATGAAATTGGGTCTTGGAGAAGAGCGGGTGGTCGTATTATGTGTATATGCCCCGCAAGTTGGTTGTACAGCAGAGGAAAAAGATGAGTTCTGGAACGTGTTAGATGAAGAAATGAGGGAATTGGAAGAAAATGAGATGGTGATTGTCGGAGGAGACTTGAACGGGCACATAGGAAGACAGAATAGAGACTGTGAAAGGGTGCATGGTGGCCACGGAGTGGGAATGATGAACCAGGAAGGAGAGAGGGTTGTGGACTTTGCAGTAGCGTTTGATCTGGCAATTGTGAACTCGTTTTTCTTCAAGAGGGAAGAACATTTGATAACATTTAGAAGTGGTAACAACAGCTCACAAATTGACTACATTTTGACTAGAAGAAAACATCTTAAGGTTGTGACAAATTGTAAGGTAATTCCAACAGATCAAGTAGCACAACAACACCGACTGCTGTGCGCAGACTTTAAATTAAGATCGAAGATAAGAACTTCTGGTTGCCATGGGATGAAGACAATTAAGTGGTTTCGCTTAAAAGAAGAGAGTGTGAGGAATCGTTTTAGGGAGAGAGTGTTAGAGAGGATTTCGGATGGACTGGAAAGTGTACAAGATTGGTGGAAACATAATTCAAAAGTAATCCTGAGCTGTGCAATCGAGGTGCTTGGTGAGACATCTGGAAAGATTAGAGAGCAGAAGGAGGGTTGGTGGTGGAATAATGATGTACAAGACGCAGTGATGGCTAAGAGGAAGGCAAAGCAGAAGTGGGATTGAGTCAAGAGTGGAAGAGGACAGAGAGGTGTACAAACAGAGAAAGCAAGAAGCCAAGAGAGTTGTGGCACAGGCGAAGACCATGGCATATCAAGATCTGTATGATCAATTAGAAACAAAGGAAGGACAGAGAAAAATTTACCAACTAGCGAAATGTAGAAATAAAGCAGCTAAGTACATCTTACATGTGAGGCAGATCAAAGATGCTGAAGGAAGAGTATTATGGAGGGATGTGGACATAAGAAACAGATGGAAAATATACTTTGAGGGACTTCTGAATGAGGAAAATGCAAGGACTCACAGAGGAGATGGGCAGCCTTCTGAGGGGATGGTGCAGAACATCAGTAGAATGGAAGTGACGGAGGCCATGAAGAGGATGAAGAATGGAAAAGCGGTGGGCCCCGACAGAATTCCAGTGGAGGCATGGAAGGCACTGGGGGAAGAGGGAATTGACCTGCTGTGGGACCTGTTCATGAAAGTTTGCCAACAGGAAAATATACCCGAGGAATGGAGGGAGAGTACTCTTGTTCCCATCTACAAGGGTAAAGGGGATGCACAAGACTGTAAAAATTACAGAGGAATAAAGTTGATGTCCCACACAATGAAGATCCTAGAAAGGGTTCTTGATGGTAGATTGAGGGAGGAGGTGGAGATTGCAAAGGAACAATTTGGCGTCATGCCTGGTAGATCAACAACAGATGCTATCTTTGGGTTACGACAGATGATGGAAAAATATCGAGAGAAACAAAGGGAGCTACATCTGGTATTTATTGATCTGGAGAAAGCATACGATAGAGTGCCAAGGCAAGAAGTCTGGAGGTGTCTGAGGGAGAAGAAGGTGCCGGAGAAATATGTCAGGTTGGTGCAGGAAATGTACAGAAATGTGAAGACAAGTGTTCGGACCTGTTTGGGACAGACAGAAAGTTTTCAAGTAACAGTTGGCTTGCATCAAGGGTCAGCATTAAGTCCGTTTCTGTTTAATATTGTGATGGAGGTGGTAACAGAGGAGGTGAGAGAAGATGCACCTTGGACAATGTTGTATGCAGATGACATCTTGCTCTGTGTAGATTCAAGAGAAGAAGCGGAAACTAAACTGGAAAGATGGAGAAAAGTACTGGAAGAGAGAGGTATGAGACTGAGCAGAAGTAAGACAGAGTATATGTGTTGCGCAGTGGGCGGTGGCCAGGATACAGACCTGGAGCTGGAAGGAAATGTCATCAGGAAGGTGAGAGACTTTAGATACTTAGGTTCGACAGTGGAAGAAGATGGAGGAGGTGAGAAGGAAGTGGGATGCAGGATACAAGCAGGTTGGAGGAACTGGAGGGAGATGGCTGGAGTGTTATGTGATAAGAGGGTGCCGATCAATCTGAAAGGCAAAATTTATAGGACAGTAGTGAGGCCAGCTATGACATATGCTATAGAAACTGTGGCCCTGAGGAAAAATAACATTAGCAGGATGGAAGTAGCAGAGATGAGAATGCTTAGGTGGATGTGCGGTGTGACTAGAAAGGATCATCTGAGAAATGACTATGTCAGGGGAACAGTGAAAGTTACGAACTTAGGAGCGAAAATACAGGAGGCAAGGTTGAGATGGTTTGGTCATGTGATGAGGAGGGAGGACGAATATGTGGGAAGAAGGGTCATGCAGATGGATGTGCAAGGAAGGCGGAAGCGTGGTCGGCCAAAGAAGAGATGGAGGGAGCTGGTAGAAGAGGATTTGAAGATGAAGAACTTGGATGTGGTGACAGCCCAAGACAGGAAGGTGTGGAGGAGACTCATAAGAAACAGTGACCCCACTTAAGTGGGAGAAGCTGCAGAAGAAGAAGAAGAAGTTGGCCAGCTATCTCTGATTGGCTACCGGTGAAGATAGCCACGCCTATTATAGGCCTCGCTTATTCTCTATAAGGGATTAAGAGGCGTTGGCTGATTTTTTTTTTTTTAATAACTAATGGGACATTGGTTTAAAAATAATAACATTTTCTGAACATTATCTTTGTAAATAAATATTTATTTAAACATATCAACGAAAAAATTATATAAATTTTTATTAAATATGATACAAATGTTTCAACATTTTATTGTAAATACAGTAAAACGTCAATTATCCATGGGGGAAGCTAGAGCCCGGATAATTGAAACACAGGATTAACCGAATTACGTTCGTTTTATTAGATTAAATACAAAAAAAAAAAAAAAACTCTATAAAAAACACAACTCTTTCTTTTAAAGTTACACGGTGACCACCACTCATATTTATGAATTTAGGGACACAAAACACACCTGTTGAAAAGATTATTTTACTGATTAATAATAAAATAATAACTTTACGTTTAGACCTCAGTATTGAGGTCATCTTCAGAAGGATACATTCAGAAGTATAAGAACAAGCTACATGCTGTTGCACTCTATACAAGTAAATTACATCTACGTTGTTAACTAATCTTTTTTCTTAGCCTGCCCTCTAGTGGAAAAAAAAATAAAGAAATAAAGAAATAAATTTAAAAAAAATAAATAAAAAATAAAATAAAATAAACAAAAATAAAATAAAAACTACAATAAACTCTGCTAAAGTCCTCACGTACTAGGGTTCTTCTGGAATTATACAGTTCATATTGTTATATTATGATTATCTTCTGGATTTGTACAGTACAGGTTGCTATTGAATGTTCAAAAAAAAAAAAAAAAAACTTCACCAAGTCTTCTTGTATTGAGATTTTTCTTCGTGGTTGCTATGAAGGTTGCAGATGGGTCCTCCACATTCTTGAAATGGTTAGACCATCATTTTTATTCAGATTCGGATCATGTTTGAGCATTTCACGTGCTTCCTTGAACTTCCGCTCGAACCAGGTTTTGGAGCGGTGTATGGACTTGGTACCTTTCCAATCAATTCTGTGGTATGTTTGGAGTGCGTGGTCAGAAAGGCCGGTTTTTTCCAAATGGAGGTATTTTATGTGTCGTTTGTGTTCATCCTTCCTGATTGGGATGGTTCGCCCTGTTTCCCCTATGTATGTTATGTTACATGTTCAATCTATTTTGTAAAACCCTGGGTGGGCTAGGTGTGGCAGGGGATCCTTGGAAGAACTGAGTAGGTGTCTTAATTTTGTCGGGGGTTTAAAGGTGGTTTTGATGTTGTATTTGTGTAGTGTTCTGTCTATTTTTTCGGAAATGCCTCTAACATATGGTATAGCAATAGCATTCTTGAAATCTTTTTTGTTATTAGTGGTATCTTTGTGGAAGATCTTGTGAATGTTTTTTTTACTGTATCCATTTTTCATAAATGTATGGTTGATGGTCTCATATTCATGGTTAAGAGCTTGCAGTTAAACAAATGGTTTGAGCTCTATGTTTAAGGGTGCTTATGACCTCTAGTTTTTGTGTTGGGTGATGATAAGAAATTTTGTGTATGTACTGGCCTAAGTGTGTAGGTTTGCGGTAAAGAAGGAGAGACAGCCTGAAGGAAGTCGTGTGACGAGTGTGTCTAAGAACGGAAGAGAGTTGTTTTTTTCAATTTCAATGGTGAATTGGATGCGTTTGTGTTGTTTGTTCAGGTGGCTAAGGATGTATTTAGTGCTTGGCGGCCGTGGGGCCAAATGTCGAAAATATCGTCGACGTATCTGAGGCACGCCGATTCTAGAGCTCGTTGCTCAAAATCTTCCATGTAAAAGTTCGCTATTGGGGAAGGGGGGGGTGGAGAGCACATGGCAGTACTCTCTTTTTGAAGGTAAAAATTGTTTTGCCACACGAAGTATCCGGAGCGGAGTGCGTGGGCAAAGAGGGCCGTGATGTCGTGTGGAAATATGTTCTGTAAGAGTAAGATAGTATCATTGATTGGGACATTGGTGAAAGAGAAGTTATGTCAAAGCTGACTAATAGATCTTGGTCGTTGAGTGTAATATTTTTAATTTTGTTTATGAATTGTTGTGTATTTTTTATGTAGGGAGGAGAATGACCAACCAATTCCTTAAGTGTGGCCGCTAAATACACAAAAAATTGCACATGAACATACCATACTTAAGGGAAACAGGGCGAACCATCCCAATCAGAAAGGATGAACACAAACAAACGACACATAAAATACCTCCATTTGGAAAAAACCGGCCTTTCTGACCACGCACTCCAAACATACCACAGAATTGACTGGAAAGGTACCAAGTCCCTACACCGCTCCAAAACCTAGTTCGGGCGGAAGTTCAAGGAAGCACGTGAAATGCTCAAACATGATCCGAATTTGAATAAAAATGATGGTGTAACCATTCTAAGAATGTGGAGGACCCATCTGCAACCTTCATAGCAACCACGAAGAAAAATCTCAATACAAGAAGACTTAGCGGAGTGTTTTTTTTTTTTTTCCTGAACATTCAGTAGCAACCTGTACTGTACAAATCCAGAAGATAATCGTAATATAGCAATATAAACTGTTTATTTCTAGAAGAACCCTAGTACGTGAGGACTTTAGCAGAGTTTATCGTAGTTTTTATTTTATTTTTGTTTATTTTATTTTATTTTTTATTTTTTATTTTTATTTATTTATTTTTAATTTATTTCTTTACTTCTTTATTTTTTTCCCACTAGAGGGCAGGCTAAGAAAAAAGATTAGTTAACAACGTAGATGTAATTTACTTGTATAGAGTGCAACAGCATGTAGCTTGTTCTTATACTTCTGAATGTATCCTTCTGAAGATGACCTCCATACAGGGGTCGAAACGTCAAGTTATTATTTTATTATTAATCAGTAAAATAATCTTTTCAACACGTATGTTTTGTGTCCCTAATTTATTTTGTATTCACAAACTTGTATATAATTAACGTTTGTACACTAAATAGTGGATTGATTTCTATAATCCGTTACCCTGTGTCTCTTTTTCTAGGACAAATTGGGACCAAACGATTTTGTTCATCACGTGATCATGGAAATTACTGCGAATACATCCGACGACCCGGTGATGACCGAGAATATCGTTCCTGTGTTTACACGTGCAGTACCGATGGCTGCAACGGCGCCACCTGGAGGACACCCCATATAACGGTAGTGACGCTTTGTAGTGTGTTAGCTGCCTTGAGTACCGTGCGATCACTTTGATAGCCTCGAATGGTGCTTATAAAAAAAAACACGATTTTTTTCAGAGAGAGAACGAACGGGATTTTTGCCTTCCCTCTAGATAGGGAGATATTGACACATTCTGCCATTCTCCGAGTGTCAATCTACGGTTGATGATCGCATTTGTGCTGCGTGCACCAATCAACGAGCAGGCGACCTTCGAACAGTATTAATATGGCAGCTTGCAGTGCATGTACAGTGATGTTCCACGAATTTGTGAGCAAATGTTGTTTGTTTTCTTAAGAACATCGTAATTGTTAGATATAATGTAGTACTGTGTTATTTGAATATTGTACTGTGTGAATCTCGAAATATGTATGTTATATAAAAAACAGCTGAAAAAACGTTTTAGATTTCAATTAATTAAATACAGTAATTAGGTTTTTATCTTTATCGTCTGCTTATTTTCAACAGATTTGTTATGTGATGTTTTTTTGTTTTTTTGTTATCGATAACTTCGATATCATTGTTTTGTGATTGTTGGTGATATACCAGTGAACGTAGTATTCATAATAAACAAAAGATAATAAATAAATGAGAACAACTATTATAATTCGTGTTGTAAACAATAACTGAACATTCACTGAATTGTATGATAAGTTTTATATATCAGATTGTGTACTTTATGCATGACCACGGTTTTTTTTGTTTTTTTTTTCAATGCATGAATTGTGCTCTAAAACACATTAAGAAAAAAACCGGAAGGGTTTTTTTTTAATCAAAAAGTTACGCAGAAATTTGCAAAAAAAAAAAAAAAAAGAAAGAAAAAAAATTCTATGTAGAGTTGTAGTAAAACTTTTGTTCGAAATTTACACCCATCCTGTATCACCTACACTTAGATGGGTGTAAATTCTACCGAACACGAAAATAAAAGTCAGTCATCCGACTATAATCCCATTGGCTTCACCCCAATTTGCGCCAAAGTGGTGGAGTCAGCTCTAAATACCATCAATATACAATAATAATAATAATAATAATAAATAAATAAAATATATAAATAATAATAAGTTGAAATCTTCAATATTTAATTATATATAAATCAAGTGGATATTAAATCCAGCATTATTTCGAATTCGAATAGAGAAACTATGAAAGTTTCGTACGAAATTTGACGATAGAACTTACGGGAATACACTCGCCGGCATTTACGAGTTGCCCTAGCGCGGACCAGTTAGAAAACATGATTGTTGCCGAGGCGTCCATATATTCGCTTTTTAATTAGTTCATTTTCGATAAGGTTTCATTGGCCTGACAGCTGTTTCGAACTGGTTGGAAACTTCATTTCAAATGAAGCCTTTTGGCTCTTTATTGGGTCAAATTTCGAATGAAACTTTCACAGTTTCTACATTCGGCTTTGAAACGATGCCGGATTTAATATCCACTTAATTTATATAGTTTTGCATCGCCCAAATGAAGCCTTTTGGCTCTTTATTTTAGTAAATTCAATATTGTAATTTTGTGATTGTAATGGTATTGAAATAAAGCTGGCTATATTAGTTGGAAAGATTTTATTTCATGAAATATATTTATTTATTTTTTTATTTTGAAGTAAAAATGCACAAGTGTACGAAAAAAGAGAGTTTATTTTTTTCTTAAAGTGGCAAATAAACCTAGAGCCAATTTCTGTCCACAACCAGCTTCTTCATCTCTCGTGAGCTTTCTTTATCAATGCTGAAATGTCCCAAAGTTCTGTACCACCACTTATGGTTTTCCGACTTTCTTTCTTTAACCTCAAGTTGGGAGGGAGATATGAGCGAAAGTTTTACTGATGAGAGAAATCTCCATTCCCACCTGGTAGTACTCAAACTATTCAAGCTTCAAGATTTTCCATAATCAACGTGTTAAACTATCCTGAAGTGGGGTGGAGATATCCTTCCTGACACTACCAGGAAGAAAGAGTCTACTTCACTTCCTCTTGCTTTTGATAATTCCGATATCCAGTGAACATCAACTTTTCTCTTCGTGTTTTGGCTTTCACATATACCTTATCCTATCACGAACATATGAAATTCATAGCCCCAACCTCAGAAAAACTTGGTATCCTTTTTTCTTCACACCACCACTTCTCTCCTGCTCAACTCCTAGCACTTTATAAACCCAAAATCCCAATAGCCTTAGAGAATGCCGGCCTGATTGGCCTAGTGGTTAGCGTATCCTCTCTCTAGGCAAAATGAAGTCTTTGATAAAGTTTTCAAAGGCGGGTTTGATCCCGCTGTGGGCATGGATGTTTGTTTGTGAAAATACTAGTGGTGGTGGTCGGCGGTAGATGGCGTTGGTGTAGATGATGAAGGTAGTTGCGGCTGATGGAGACGGAGAGTTGTAGAGTAGTGTACCCTCCCTCGATGAGTCTTTGGACTCTCCGGAGGTGTTATGTAATAGTAATAATAATATTGTTCTCACATTTGAAGTTGTACACTCAAAACCTTTCTAAGAATTGTTGATTGTATAAAGAAGAAGAACTCAGTGCACTTAACTGGCGATCCCCACTCTCCTCACAATACTCCTTGTCACTTATAGGCTCGCTTTTTGGCATTATGCGTTTTTATAGGTACTTTCGCGAGCGTTGCTCTGCTGAAGTGGCCACTACTATTCTCTTTGCTTTTCTCTCATTATGTAAGAAACGAAAATACACTACTCCAGTGCCTACTCGTCTTCGTGCGTGCGTGCGTGCGTGCGTGCGTGCGTGTGTGTGTGTGTGTGTGTGTGTGTGTGTGTGTGTGTGTGTGTGTGTGTGTGTGTGTGTGTGTGTGTGTGTGTGTGTGTGTGTGGACTTTTGAAAAATTGCCTCTCCTAGTAATGCAATTTGAAATGAATGATACACTGAGATCAGATAAAATTAGCCCAAGAACTCAATATATACCTCTCTAAGAAAGGAAGATGTATAGAAAAACTTGACACTTCCCAACCGAAACTCCCTCCCATATCGTGAACGTTATCAGATTTCGGGAATTGACCACTGTACTTTGAATCCGTCGGAACAACTTCGATCCCGATCCTACAAGATCCCCACCTTAGTGCAAACATCCGGGTTTATGCCAAATAACATGTCAAAGTCCATATGTTGGCCAAACAGGAAGTTATTTGAGGTTAGAAAAACTGAATATATAACAGATTTTGCACATTAAACGAAAAATCGAACCAAATTCCCCTCTCATGCCATTTATGTGGATTGCAATTCAGTAGTCATGCATTATAGCTACGAAAGAAAAAATGTCAAGGCACATGGTAGATAGTCTTCAACAACACGTCAGCAAGGCCATAATGAATAAGATTTCATAGTTATAAAACATCGAACTTTTGTTTACGCTAATTGGAACTAATATACTGCAGTTGTTATTTGTTCCTTAAGCCAATTGTTATTTGTCGGCCAATATCGTAAATTCTTCGCACTCTAGACAGACTCGAACTCAGTTTCCAACCGAATGATATTTTAGGTGTATTTAGTCAATCACATGTGACGTCATTTTGACGCCGTGTGGTCACTGACGTACCTCATTGGTTTTGGAAGTGAAGCGTACGTTAGAAGAGGTGACTTGGTCGCAGATTCCCTTTCAACGAAGAGTTAGTAGGACAGTCACAAACATCCATGGCGGGATTCGAACCCGGGATACGCTAACCACTCAGCCAACCAGGCCGGCACGTGTATTTAAAATGAGTTAAATAAATGCATGTATTAACTCAGCATTTTTTTTTATCGAATACTTTACAGGTATCCTATCCCCAAGCGTCCATGATGATCTATACTTCTTCCAGATATGCAGATGGCCGATTTCTGTCATGGGCGTCTCAACAAGTCGCAATAGGAATTAACCCAGCATCTAAGGGTTCTTTGGCCTTTGTGCAGCAATCCCTGTTAATGTTTCAATCGATTTAATGTAGCCTTACGATTTCGTATTGATAATTACGGTAAGGAGCTGTCCTGCTCACAGCAAACTGTCTCCACGGAGAAATGAATGATTTTAATGCAATCTTTTGCGAGTGTCTAACAATGAGTTGCTCAGAGCAACACTCAATTTAACAGATGTTAATCATGCTCACAACAATCCAAGCTAACAATACCAGCGTTTATATTCTTGCATTTCTTTTGTATGTGAATTCTAACCACAAAAGATTGAAAACCAGTTGCACAATTAGCAAGTGGATACGCTAAATGATGATAGGGAAACGCTGCTTTACGGACCATAAACTCAACTTTTTTCACATGCCTCCAATAACTACGGTTGCTGTCTCACCATTGAGCAATAACACTCACGAACACCCATGCCCACAGTCGGATTCGAATCCATATCCTGTTTGGTCAGAGAGCTGGTGCACTATCCACTCGGTAAACCACCCAGTGGACCTGCAAAGTATACCAGTTAGCAGAAGCGTACATAGTTGTCTGAACATTTTTGCTTAAAATTTCTCAAGGAATCAATCAATGACCTTTGGCTGATTCCTTCTAGAATCTATATACGAATTGCGTTTCGGAAGTATTGGCAAGAATAACTGACAAGAATGGGTCCCACGACTGCCATCATGATCATCAATTTCCTGATGTCTACTCAAAGTATGTACGGGATACTATGACAGTACTGAATAACGAAGTTTATTATTACAAATATCCTGTCAACAACTGCCATGTTAGGCTCCTAATTCTAACTGGTATTACTGCACGAAATACGGTTAGTTAAATGGTTGATTTTTTTTGAGCTGCAGAGTAAAAATACCACAAATTCGATTTTTTTCCCTTTACCTAAGATCAACTGAATCCAAATTGACTGATAAAAAGCCCAATTAAGTAATTATAAGCGGAAATGTGGCGATTTTCAAGTATATATTTATCAAGTATATTTTTTTCAAGTATACATTTCTTTTTTCGCTTGCAGAAAATAAATAATTTGGTTGCAATCCAATCCACAAATGCAAAGTTTTATTTATCTGTTTAAAATATTTTAAAACAATTTTTGAATAGCACATCTACGTTATAGTCCAATGAAACAAGGCACACAACCATTCACAACAATGGCTGACTTTATAGGCAGAAGCACTGCTAATTTACGGTTAGTTTGCCACTTTACGGATAGTTAACCATTGTTGTTAATAACGTATGCGGTCTTTTCAATTGTTCTTGGTCATTCTTCGATGTCAACTAGAATATGATTATTCTTACTCAACGACACCGGTTAAGCGGTTTTTTGAAAATGGTGAATCCGTCGCAGATTTTTATGAGACAGAACTATAACTGTAGATTTGATTAATATTCGTACGATCAAATTCAGTCTACAGAAATCAAATCGTCGCATGCTGTTCATATTTTTGGTCCACGTAGTGGTTCAGCCATGTTTACACAAATACTGTCCGACCAATGATGCGAGAACCTCGGCTGGCACAATGCCAAGAAGAGTCGATTCATGTTGAAGGGGAGAGAAAGAAAAAGGTGATGTACGAAGTCGTCTCCAACAGCGAAATCACGTGCTTTATACGTAAAATTTTTCAATAATAGTTACCACTTTTAAAACTAGAATTTTCATTTAAAAAAGGCTAATTTTCTGACGTATAATAATAAACACTCATCCCACGAAACGCATTGCTTACCCTATTATCGGAATGGATTCGCCTTCTTCTGCCATGCGTAGAAGTGTCAAGGAGTCTCGCATCTGTAGGGGATAGTAAAGCATGTTATGCTTCAGAATAACCGATTAGCTATCAATTAGGTTATTACGTGATTATGGTTGAGCTTACACTCACAGTGGAACAAACTCGAAAAAAAATGCAAATAAAACATTGAGGGTAGTGTTTTGACTAGAAAAATTTGCAGATCATTAAGGGGTCTTCAGATATTTGATTAAGGGCCTCGCGCTATGTTTCAGAGACATTTAGCTTGTACTTAGGCAAATAGTATTATATTAGGTATTTAGAATCAACGTAAATGGTAGCTAATCGAGTGTGTTCTTAGGCCGATTTATTTTGAAATAAAGTTCCAGCTTGTAAAAGAAAAAGTGTTTTCACTTTCATCTGGGACTGGCTAACTCAGCTCCGGTTTGTAAAAGGCTTCAAAAATGTTTCCTATATGATGGAATCGTCACCTTCTTTCTTTCTTTCTTGCCACGAGAAGCAAAATTCTTCCTAACGCACCGTAGTTTAATTTCTAGGCAGCAAATGTAAACCATTACTTTCAGGAGATAAATTTCCTACTACAGTCAACTCTCACTATAACAAACTCACAGGGATTACGGGAACGTTTTTATATAGTGAATTTTATTTTAGAACAGCGTTGTACCTTCAAGATTTTATTTGAGACTTTTGTGTTATAATGAGTATGTTTGTTATAGTAAGAGGTGAACATAATTCACAGCAGTGCGATACAATTTTCCAGATTTCTAAATAGCATAAATCACTTAACACCATTTTTATTCTCCGAAGGGATTAGACGACATTCTTATAGCCCTGATTAGCATTTGAAAACCGACTTTTAACCGCTACTAGAAGCTGAGTTCACAGCTATCAATGATTTTAAAGGGATTGAGGGCAAACTACTGCAGATAATTGCCGCCATCGGTTATCGGCCCAACTTGGCTGGCCGAGTGGTTAGCGTGTCCGCACTCCAGTCAAGAGGATGCGGGTTCGAATCCCGCCGTGAGCATGGATGTTTGTGATTGTCTGTGGAAATACTAGTGGTCGTGGTCGGCGGTAGATGGCGTTGGTGTGGTTGTGGTCAATTGGTGGATTGTGTGTGGTGGAAGCAGAGCTGTAGAGTAGATGCCCTCCCTCGATGAGTCTTTGAACTCCATGAAGGTGACAAATAATAATAATAATAAAAATAGTGAAAGTGTTTCAGAAGTTAAAAATACATTTTGTATTATATACTTATTTTTTTAACATTTAAATAGTTTTACGTGACTAAAGTTTTCAATTCCCCAACTCAAGAAAATCAACTGCAGAACTCACAATATGTCAGACAATAATATAGCGTTAGGGTTAGAGACCAAGAAATGGCAGCAATTGTCTGCTGTACTCTCCCCTATTATAATCATTATAACTTGGGCTAGCCAGATCTATGATGATAAGGGGAGAGTTAGTAGCCTATCAGTCTTCAAAAGTTACATTAGACTAAAGGGGTCCACCGATTTCCTTTAGATGTAAAAGGTGTTAGGAAATTTTATTTATTTACTTCACTATTTTCTAAACAACACTGGCTACGTCTTTAAACGTTTCGTATTATATTATATTTATGTTTATATTATGACTAAGAAATTTCAGAACAACCTTTGCCATTAGCTCATTATGAGCTAATAGCAAAGTTAAGTTTTATAAAAATATTAAACTAGTTTCTAAAACTAGACATATTATTCTCGTTTTAATTATTTCTTGCAGTCGCAAATTTTCTTGTTTTTATAGGATCTTACCTGTATAACGATGGCTAACACACTCTTAGTTGGAAAATCCTCATAAAGATGTTTCGCATCCTGGATGGTATCGATCCCAGGTGTTGCTAACGACAGGGCAACATTAGTGTTACAGACTGTACTAGGAAAACGTGGATCACTGATACGTAGAATATACGGATCTCGGATGAATCACAATGGCCTCAAGGGTAGCTGAAATGAATAAAAACATAATTAGAGAAGGTGTTCTGGAACTAATACATTTTACAGGATACATTGGTTTAGATAACGGATGTCAGAGATCTTACACCACATCCGCTATCCAAAATATCTGCATGAACTCAAAACAATTTCGTCAGTAATACGTCAAAGAACATAATTTTTGCTGTTTTTCAAAGCCTAACTTCATTTCCTGCATATTTGCGTGTAACACCTTGCGGCTCCTGGAACGCCACAAACGGCGTTCTCTACTACTTCGAAGTGTCATTTCCGTTAGCTCTTTTACCTATACTTGCACTTCATGGTTGCGGGTCCACTTGCTCGGCAACTTTCAGAGCTCCCTCAGATTCATTTGGCATTCTGCCAAGATGATTACCATCATCACTTGTCACACTTCCTTGACGTATCTCTTTGAGCTACGTCTCAAGATGTAATCGCAATTGGCCCGGAAGTGACACTTCCGGTGCAATGGAAGTAAGATTGCATCTTGGAAGAAGAGTAAAGTAGTGTAGCATCTTGTAGACGCAACTCATGCTTTAAACGATGTAGGAACGGCGTAATAAACCTCGTGTAAACACTACTGCCATTTCTGAAAAGTGCTGAGGACATCACACAAGTTATTTCGAACATGTTTGTAATGTCCTCAGAAGCCATGAAACCAGAAAATTGCAATACTGTTAAAGGAGATTCTAGGGGAAAATATACAGCAATATGAATGAAAGTTGTTGACAATATTCTCCTTCTCTCGCGCGCTTCTATATAATTCCTCGGCTTTGTGGAAAACATGAGCCTTCTTTTTAGAAGAAATTCCCAAATCCTCTTCAAAAATAATATTTTCTTCAAGAATTTCACATTCATAGATTTAAAAAAAAAAAGGCGCAAAAATGTAAAATAAAACCAAACGCCTTAACAATACTAAAAATAAGTAAATGTAACAGCGCCACCACGTTATATTCAGCTTTTCATGCAAAAAATGTCAATTTCATCTAGAAATGTTTTTAAAAAAGCAGACGACGGAAGTAGTACTTCTCATTTTTTTTATTATTTAATATTTTTTTCTACGTCACAGTTCATTATTCTTTATGTGTTTATTTGCTTTTGAATCAATTCAAGAGAAAATATTTCAAAAAGTACAAATTATCCACTATTTTTCTCCTTTTATGTGACATCAGTTGAGATGATTCATCACACGTTTTGTTATTGCTTACCAATTTTAAGTACTCATCATTTATTTATTTCCATATATTTTCACTCTCAAAAAGCGGAAGCCGCTATGATTCATGGTGGCTAATAGCCCAGAAGCTTCTTACGATGTAGGCATTTTTCTTTGCTTATTCATAATGTAGTTTCAGGGTCAAAATGATTCAAAAATGTAGCTGTAGTTTTTACATTTTATGGACAACTAAAAAGAAATGGAAGACCATAGGATAGAATAAGAGTGTGAATAATTGTCGATTATATGAACATCGGTCATCCTGAATGAGGTGATGACACGACATTAGATTTTATTACACTTTACATTACATTACGCGTTCTGTAAGTGATAGTAAATGCTTTATGAATAGCTGTTCCTTCTTCCACTTCCTTCCTTCCATCCTGTTTGGAAATGCCTGCATCACTTCCTAATCACAGAATGTGGAGGCTCAAATAAATTCTTTATAAGCTTTTACATGTTTCTCTGTGATATTCTTTATACAAAACTGCAAATCGAAAAGATTTTTTATTTTTCTGTTATATTTATTTTATTTTATTTCATTAATTTTCACCTATTTCATTCATTTATTTTTATTTTTTATGCAACTTTTATTCAACAAAGTATTGTGGGTGCTAAGGATATATATATATATATATATATATATATATATATATATATATATATATATATATATATATATATATATATATATATATATATATATATATATATATATATATATTTGATTAATTTTATATATTTCTTCTCTAGAGACTAAACATGGAACTTTTTAGGCCACCAATAAGAGAGAAGGTGGCTTCACATCGGGCGGTGAAAATCATCACCCACCAAAAAACATTCACATCCATGCTCACGGTGGATTCGAACCCGCAGCTTGGTTGGAGAGCCGATAAGCCAACTGTATTGATTTATTTCATTTATTTTCTTTTCACTTTAATTTTAAAAACGTTAACATTTTAATTGAGCCTCCGTAGCTCAGTCAGTATAGACGAAGCCCTTTGGTCGGAAAGACCTGGGCTCGATTCCCGTCAGTGGCGTGAGGAACCTTTATCTGGTCTCTTTCGACCAGATAAAGGTGAGTTAGTCAGTCTCATACGTAGGTAGAGGGTTTTTTCCACCCGGAACTCGGGTTTTTCGTTCCTCCAGAACAAGCAAACCAGCCCATGAACACACACGTCTACAGTCATAAATACGTAAGGCACCTTGCTCGTAATCATTATTCCCTGGTAAAATAGCATTTTGCTATCTAACCAACCATAAAGTTGAGGACTAAAACAACATGAAAAAAAAATGATATTTTTTTATGTAATGGTTTTAAGGAAATATATAAATATTACGATACAAAATTATTTTTATGGAACTAGGCAGCGAGATTTCGTTTATTAATCGCTGTAGATGCTATTAATCCAAGTTCTGATTAAATATTCTCATTAATACCTCTCAACATTTTGATGTAATTGTCTCAAACCTTTGCGATATTGCAATCAAGGAAAAAACGTCTAAAAAACCTGCTTGTTTCGGAACACTATGGCATTGAGGAAATTGCCCAGAGCGCGAGTATCAAGGACGTCACCAGTGACAGGATATCTTACCAATTATCGGGCTACGGAAAAAGGTGTGTAACTACGAATTTGCCAAGGGCGCCAAAAATGTAGTTATGTTACTGCCTACAGTTTGGTGAAAAGTGGCAACCTACCCATTCGAAGCCAGCAACTATTCATATAGTATTATAAATAATTAAATTACGTAAAAAATGGAAAAATCATTGTAAAATGAAATATAATTTTATTAAATTCAAACAAGATATTTAAAATAGAAAAAAAAATACAGAAGAGCTTTAGCATTAACTATGCAATAATTTTATTTAAATAATCAAGTTTGCATTTCATTTTAAAATAAAATATTATCTGTTTATCACCTGTATCGAAAAACCATGTCTCGAGCTAGAAATTACCAAATTTAAATCTGGGCGCAATGCGGTAAGAAAGAAAAAAAAAAAAAAAGTGATAAGTGGTAAGTTAGACGGAACTTAAAAGATAGGTTAGAGGCTATTTTTTTTTTTCTAAAATTAAGTATCAAGTTAATGGAGAAAAAACTCCATAAATCAAATAAATAAAAAGTTAGCAATGCGTTTCTTCGTAATAAATTCCTAGAAAAATTCTAATGGAAATAATTTTACAGTCCATTTTTATAATGTCTGGTAACCGGAGTTATGGATCGTAGAGTCCTTATAAGGACTGGCTTAAAGGGACGAAGCAAGAATGCTTTTCATATTCCCCGTTATCTGTAGAGGACAGTGTAGGGATAAGGTGTTATTGAGCTATTAAAGCTCTGATCACGGCAGGAGGGTAACAGCAATAGCCGAGCCTCAGTAAGAGCTTCATTGGCTACAGCATTGCCATCCATTACTCTCCAAGGATATTGGATTGAATGAATCAATCACCCAACTCCATAAATATAAATGTCGGATCGTAGAGAAGTAAGAACGAACTAATTGTAGAGGTGTCTGTTTATGTTATCGAGTGGGGAAAACAGAATTTAACCTTCCAGAGTGCTCATTGCAAATAATATACCTTGACCGCGTTTTTTTAACTTAATTACTGATCGAAAGCAGAATACTTTACCTGGCGACGATTAAAATATAACTCCGAAAGAAATGCTTCAGAACAAATACCGAGAAATATTCATTCAAAAGTAAAACTTATTTGGTCTGAATATTCCAGCAATTATTTTACAGCTCTGTAAGACTTAATTTAATATTTTTTTAAAAATCATTTATGATTATTATCGTTATCTATGGGATGAAAGAATACAGGGAATTAGGAATCAATAGCACCAACTTAATATGGTCGATTTTCTTGAGTTTACGGGATGAAAAACCTAAATTTTATGGAGAAAAAACCCGCTTGTTGGTGCAAGACGTCGACTAACTCGGGAACCAGTCAAATAACGGCTTAGCAAAAATTTCCTTCAGACAGGAACTAGAGTTGAACTCAGTGGCGGCTCGTGACTTGAAGTCTTGGGGGTGCTGCAACTTTCGAAATATACATACACACTGTAAGTACAGTGTAGACGTGTTTGGATAAAATATCAAAATTATGGTAAAAATTAAAAAAAAAATTAAACATAAAAAATATTGTTTATTATCGATAAAATTATACGTTTTGGTATAATTCAAAATTACTTAAAAGTAAATTAATTTACAATAATCATGTATGTCGGGTCTATTGTAGAATATTCGATGTTGAGTTTCAAGTTTTTCTTTGTTGATCAGTGGTCAATTTTATTGCTTCTGTAGGCAATTTATTCTTAAAATTAGCTACTTTATCCATGTTAAATAATTTAGCAGCTACGAAGTGTTTAGCGAAGGAATACCTTGTATTTCTGAGGTCATAATTATCAATAACCCCAATAATATTTTAAAATAAAAACTATAACAAACGTTGTCTTTAATTGTAATGTCCAAATATTTAAAGAGACGGAGTAAACACGATAAGCACCACGAACACTCTACTACTGGCGCAAACTGCATATAAACAACACTGCGCGACTGACAGTGCCGCATTACGCTAATAGCTCGCATCTCAATATGACGTGCATGTGCTTGTACGCGTAGCAATATGGCACTGTGGTAAACACGGTGCTGCTAGCGTCCTTCGCCTTCCTAAGTGCTACAAGATGGATTTTTATTATTTTTTTATACAAAATAAGAGAATTGTATAGGATTGTTGGTGATAGAATTAAATTTTACAAGCAAATATAAATAAATTAATAAATATATTTATATATCGAGAAAAATTGGGGATGCCGCAGTTCTGCAGTGCCTATGCTCGAGCCGCTCCTGCTTGAACTTCAATCTATCTTTGGGTTGCCTAACACAGAGGATTCAAGTGCCACTTCTACAGAGCTAAGCAGCCTTAAAAATTAAAATTTGAAAAAAGAAGTGTAAATAATATTTTACCCTTAATAAAATATTAGAATATGTCAATAACATAATAATATTTTAATGTCATGTTAGGCTAGATGTGAAAGGTGATCCTTGAGAGAAAACTGGTCTTCGTTGGTGAATGGGACATTTTGAAAAGTTAAGGAGATTATGGCACTGTCTCTCTTCCAAATATGGCAGGACTGTGTTTTGTTAGCATTAACTATCTCGTTAATGCTAACAAAAGTAGCTAGTTTATCTCGATCCACCTTGAGAATGGCTAGAGATCGATGCTTATGCATTGTGCATCGAAGATCGCGAAGTTCGAGTCAGAGTACTGCGAGGTTTTGAAAGAGGAATGATATTCGCAAAAACATGAATAGAATCAAGTAGAGAAAGAGTAACAGGAAAAAGAATGTAAAGCACAAAGCCTTGAGGTACACTCGCATTGATGGAAAATTGATTAGAGAAAACCATCTGGACAACCACCAGATAAGAAGTTTGCAATACTTAAGATTGCTTTTGATATTTCCAAATGGATTTGAATAATGAAATGAAACCACCTGAGTCTCTTCAAATCTTTCTATTGTCTGTGTCCAAAGGGATAAGGCTAACGAGAAAATCTGCTGTAAGACGAGAACAGCAGAATCCATACTGATGACTGACTTTCACCTTCCTTTTTAGCGACAAGCTGGAATACTGTTGGATGGATGTCACATAAGTATGGGTGTTGGTTTTGGGACAGAATTAAGTAGACAGTCTTGACGAAGGTACTTAGTGGTATCAAGGATGTTGCTTATATTTAGATTGTCCTGACGAAAGATCAGTGGAAACACAGTGTTGGTTTACATTAGGAATAGTAGGAGGAGATTTGCCTTTACGTTTACAAAAATTTACGTTTAAAATGGTTAATATGTTGTCTAAGGACACGTTTCTAATTGCATTTATGCAACATATATGTAAAATATAAAACTTGGTTCAAAAATTTAAATTTTTATTTACTGTGAACAATCAGCCAAAAAGGATTGTGTTATATCATCAATAATAATAATAATAATAATAATAAAGGATTGTGTTATATCATCAATAATAAATATTAAAATTTTTACTACCACATTTTTCGAACATTAAAACCGAAATACCGTCAGACAAGCATATGCAATATATAACTAATACTGTATACTCTATTTTAATAATATAGAAAGAGGGCACAGGATTTTTGCAATAGATAATTATATAAATAAATTAAAGGCATCCTTTATTTACATGATCAAAATAGATATGTACCCATCAAGGCACGGAATACTACATAAACAGTTTACAGTATTACTAACTTCTTGTCAACAATCTTTCCTAAATTAGCGTATCATCTATCAGAATATCAGCAGTGCCAGATTATATTTCGCTCTTCTATGGCTACTCTAAAAGCATCCATATATAAAATATATAATATAATATAAAAATAAAAACACTGATACTCTACCAAGGAATTACGACATAATTCAATTCAATGAAAACATTTCAATATTACTCTCTAGTATTATTTGTATATAAGAAATGGAATGGTGTTTTATTATATTCTAATTAATTATGTCTCTAATATTATTTGTATTTAGGATAGGGAATAATGTTTTATTATATTCAAATTAAAATATCGTTTCTAATTAGAACATTTGAAAAAGAAATTAAATATTTCTTAGATAAGAAATAACTAATTTTCTAAATAATCTAAATATTTCTTAGATTTCAAATAAATAAGAAATTTCTTATTTATTTGAAAGAATTTTTACAGTTGCCTACAAAGAGGTATTTCACTTGAGAGACCCGGATTTCGTTATGTCTTTTAAGTTGTTTCTTGTTCATCATTTAATCATTCTCAATCTGTGTAATCTTTTCAGAGTAAACTGACTTCGTAAGGAAGATTTAAAAGAATATTTGGACTAAAAAAAAGAGCATCGAAGAAGTGTAGGCATTTTACTAGTGTAGAAAAATAGTTATTAATTCATTCCAGGCACGTGCCTGTCCAGACAGGTGTCTGGGCAGTAGCCATTCCCATCATGCATTAAGTCACACACACACGTCCGAAAGGAAGTGTTATTTTCATTATGTGATGATGATTCACACGCAAACTTTGTTTACTTAGACTTGTGTAAGGTTTAAAACAAAATTATAATTTGTTGTCAAGTAAAATGTACGTCACAAATTTAAGTTCTGTTACCTTCATAAGAGAAATTACCAGAATTGCGTAAATTATTGAAATGAAGCAATATCACATTCTGAAATCATACTTTATTATAACGCTAATAGCTCGCATCTCACTATGACGTGTATATTCTTGCGCCCGTAGCAAATGAACACTATGGTTAACACAGTGCTGCTAGCGTCCTTCGCCCTCCTAAGTGCTACAAGATGGATTTTTGTTATTTTTTTTACAAAATAAGAGAATTGTATAGGATTGCGGATGATAAAATTAAATATTACAAGCAAATATAAATAAATTAATGAATATATTTATATATCGAGAAAAATTGGGGGTGCTGTAGTTCCGTAGTGCCTATGCACGAGCCGCCCCTGCTTAAATGATATCTATCAAGCACTAAAACATTTAGGCAATTCATTTGATGTTCACCACAAGAAATTCTTTAGTTCAAAACACTCTAAACTTGAACTGGATACACACTGAATTCTTCCAAATGTAATTAATTATTTCCAAAGAACAGAAAGAGATAAAAAGAAAGAGATAAAAGAGTGTCGAATATTAAAATTCTTAAAAATAAACTTAAGTGTAGATCATAATAATTAATATGTTAGTTCTAAAAGTTGTCACTAGGATGATACATGGCGCCCCAATACATGTAAATGACGTATGGTACTCTTGGTATGCAGTGAGACGCTCCGACTGTACTATTTATGCAAATGACAAATGTTCTCAATGAAGTATGCTTCTAAAGTAGCTTCTTTAAAAGCAGGTGGCTGAGGAATGCGTCTGTTCATTGCCTGTGAGTAGACAACGTGTTAAAGCACAATTCACCATTGTCAAAAGCTCCCGCACTTCTCGTGAAGTTGTTTTACCAAAATAACAGATGTCCCTTGACAGTACTGCGAGGTTCAGAACATTGACTGCAAAGGTTTACTCAACACGATCCGGAAATTTGAAGAGAGGTTCTTTTGATGTCAAACCTGGCAGAGGACGGAAGCCCATCGAACGACAGACAGTGGAGGAAGTGGGCACAGCGTTAGAAGAAGAAAGGTTACAAATGTCGGAGGAAGCAGCGGAAGGTGTATTGCTCTGCCTTTAGACAAATCCGTAAGCACAGTTCACAAAGTCGTACTGCGAATTCTGAGTTATCCTTACAAGATTCCCACATTCAGCAATTGCTTAATCCTGCCCTGGATGTACTAGAAACATTGCCCCGAAGTTTCTTGCTCGGAATGAACTGGAAAACTGGCCCTCGAACATTTTTTCTGGATTGACAAAGCTCACTTCCATCTGGACGGAGCTGTGAATGCACACAACTGCACAATTTGGGCAACGGCAAACCCACACGTCGTGCAACCGATTCCTCTTCATTCCCCCGAAGATCACTACTTTTAGAGCGGAATTCATCATCGGACCTTGTTCGAGGACCTCGATCCTGCTGGTCTCGTTACCTGCACTGTTAATGGCCAGCACTACATCTTTCTTAGCCAATCAGTTGATCCTAACACTTCAACAGCGTTAGTGCCTGGATCCACCAGTTTATATGCAGGATAGTGTCCCACCTCACATCACCATCCATGTCAAGCTATTACTACGAACACATTTTACCCAGGACGGAATCATCAGCTGCCATTTTCGTACCAGGTGGTCAGCACTCCCGCCAGATATACATTCCTGCGACTTTTGGCTGTGGGGCATCTCAAAAACGTTGTCTATCATGGACACATAGCCACCTTAGTGGACCTCAATAACAGCATTACATGCCATATTCACAACATTTTGCGTGAAACTCTACGTTATGTGAATATGCGATTTGCATGCTGCCTATAATGGAGGATAACATATCGAATATGTTGTGTGTGGTTCTGTGACGTTTTGAATTCCCCACTACGGCACTGCAGCGCCATGGATCGCTCTAGTGGCAACTTTTAGAACTAACGTTGGCTTTTGAGTAAAAAAAATTCGTTATCGCACACATCATCATGTTAAATATTAAATCGTTCCGATTTTACAGCCTTTCGAAATGGGAACTTTAATTATAATTACCCTGTACTCAAAAAGCCTCTCTTCCACAACAACAATAAAGAAAATCATGATAAGAATTCCCACAACAGAAAATCTGCTCTTGTTTTGTGCATGGAGTTGACACAAAGTGAGAGTTGTAGAAGAGATCCTGTCCTCAGTTTTCGCACTTACCTAATCCCTTAGCAGCCATTATTAAACTTGATCCTCGTCAGCCATGCCAAATATCACACCTAAAGTAGACGTTAACGGCCACACCAGAAGAATTAATGCCAAGATATCTATTGTAACAATACTTCTGTTTGGTTCATCTCTACAATTCGTAAAGAGTAATTACACTCAATTGTAATTACTGATCCAACACCAAGATTCATCAGTTTTTAAGTATACTATAGTAATACTTTCTAATATAAACAAAATATATTATATGTTGAATTATGAACATAAAATAAAACATAAAAATCTATACCTGTGGAAATCCCGAAATACACGGGAATCTGGTTTCCAGGATTTTTCCGAAGCGATCCTGTTCGGGATTTAAATGATCAGCGTTGTACATTGAAATTAAAGTCGTTAGTGTAAACACCTTCCATTTAAGATGAATAAAAACCCATTCACCAAGCGGATATGCCAACTTGTCCAGCTCTTTTACAAACAAACAAGTCCATAGTGGGTTTTCTTTAATACAAAGCGATTTGATATTTAGCATGAGGTGTACAGCAATGGAATTCTATTTTGGGCAAAAACTAACGTTAGTTCTAAACGTTGCCACTAGGGCGGTTCATGGCGCTGCAATACCCACTAAGATATTGCAGCGCCATGAATCGCCCTATTGATGAAGTAATGAAATAGTTGCTGCTTCATTTTTACCGAATATCTCAGTGATGTTTCTGATTAGAGTACACCACACTTTTTCGTAGTTCGCAAATTTTACACTAAACCCCACCAGACCATAAACGCAGTTGTTATGTCCAACTTAAGAAAATTGATAAATCAAAAACTGTATCTGACTTTTTTGTTTTATTTCAGAATTTTTTAACCCAATGACGAATCCCATATTTTTATGGTAATTCTACACGAAAGAGGTTTTGTTTACAACAATAGATGGACAGAAATTTGATGAGTGAGTGTGAAAGAGATAGAAAATCATTTTCGAGGTCGGTGGAATTCCCAGGACTCGACATTTCTAACTCATAATAAAACACGTTTATTTATGAGATTGGTCCGCTCATGCAAAGTAAGACTAGAATTTAAAGTTCTTAAAAGAACTGGGAGATGGACTGAGGCCTTGACTCTTTATCCCGTCATCTTAATGAAGAAAATCTGTGTGGATGGGGTGTTATTGAGCTGAAAGCTCTAGTCATGGCTGGGTAACGGCAATAGCCGAGCCACAGTTAAAAGTTCATTGGCTACAGCATTGCCATTCGTTACCCTGGGAGTCCTAAAAAGGAATTTTTTTTAACCACATCTAAGCTAGAACTTAAAGTTCTTAAAAGAACTTGGAGATGGACTAAGTTCTTGACTCTTTATCGCGTCATCTGAATGAAGAAAATTTGTGTGGATGAGATGTTATTGAGCTAAAAAGCTCTAGTCATGGCTGGGTAACGGCAATAGCCGAGCCTCAGTTAAAACTTTATTGGCTACAGCATTGCCATCCGTTACCATGGAAGTCCTAAAAAGGACTTTTCTGGCCTAAGAGTAGAACGCAGAACGCAGAACGATACTGTTTTGATGGGTGATGAATAAATGCTTTTCATATTCCCCTCCATCTGAAAAGGAAAGTTCTTTGGTTGGAGAATTATTGAGCTTTAAGCTCGCCCTGAAAGGGCAGTGAGATTAACTGTGTTCAGCTGAGCATAGAATTGATTTGGGTCTCTTGTATTTGCAGAAATCTGCTTCATTATAGTCTGAAGCTTGCTTGATCAGTGGGTTGGGATGATTAATTGTCTTTATGAAGAACTTTTCAGAACTTTATGAAGAACTAGGTCATGAAGGAGAGATGTGATGTAGGGAATGTTGACGTCTCTGTGAATTTGGGAGTTTCTGATAAACCACGAAGCATCCAAACTCATTCTCAAACATTTGTTCTGTATTCTCTGCACCTTTTGGATATTTGTTTTCGAAGTATGACTCCATGCAGGAGATGCGTAAGTGATAACTGGGCATATTACCATCTTGTATATGAGCAGTTTGTTCTGAGCATCGAATTTACTTTTTCTGTTGATCATGAGGTAGAGCTGCGCTATTACTTTGAATGTCTTTGAACTTATGTATTCTGTATGATTGGCGAATTGTAGTTCTCTATCGAGAATTACTCCGAGATATTTGACTGTATTTTGCCATGGGATTTTAACACCTAGTAAATGTATATCTTCCTTGATTTGAGGCTTTTTTCTAGTAAACAGTATGGCTGAATTCTTTTGCGGATTAGATTGGCTTCTCCAGTCCATCAACCATTTCTCTAATGTGTGGATACTGTTTTGGGGTATTTTGACAGCTAGTTTGGGGCTGAGAGATCTTGCTAATAACGCAGTGTCATCAGCATATAATGCAGTGATTGTTCTGGGTTTTGAGGAATATCAGCAATATAGATAGAAAACAGCAAGGGGGCCAAGAGTGAGCCCTGCGGCACTTCCGCCAGAACCTTGCGTCTGGTTGATACAGTTTCATTTATTTTGACTTGCATGTATCTGTCTCTGAGGTAAGAGTGAATTATTTTAACTAGATTAGTAGGCATATTGAATGCGATGAGCTTGTAGAGGAGACCCTGATGCCACACCTTATCAAAAGCCTTGCAGCATCTATAAAGTCTGCAGCAGTATGAATGTTCCGGTTGAAGCCTTCGGAGATATATTCGATCAGCCTGTGGATCTGCTGAACGGTGGAGTGATTTTTTCTAAATCCAAATTGCTCATTTGGGATTATACGTAGTTGGTCCGTTTGTGATTGAAGCCTAGTAAGGACTACTTTTTCTGCGATCTTTCCAAGGTTAGACAGAAGACTGTTAGTTCTGTAGCTTTCAGGAATTGGGCTTTTTTCCCAATCTCTTTGATTGGTGTGACATCTGCTATTTTCCCTGTTAAAGGGAAATACTTGACTCTGAGGATGACATTAATTGTTGACTAGATGTACAATGGCTTTTCTGGGGAGTAGTTTAATTATTTTGTTTGTAATTCCATCTGAACCTGGAGCTTTATTGTTTTTTAGGTGGGTTATAATGTTTATAACTTCTGTTGGAGAAGTGAGTGTGAGAGGGTCTAGGTCATCTTTTTGTTGTGTTATGGCCTGCCTAACTCGGCGGTAAATCTTGTAGATGAGATTGATGTTCAAATTTTCATATGAGGGGTTGCATTGAGTTTCCAAGCTGGCGGCCAGAGCCTTTGCCTTTTCCTTGTCAGTATGAGCTATTCTTTTCGTGGTTTGAATTGGGGATAAAAGTTGACTTTTAGCGAGAAAGGTTCTCAGAAACTTCCATATGGATATGGAGTTGTCTTCTGGGTTTAATTTCGTTAGCTTAGATTCCCATTCTTGGTTTCGATGTTTTTGGAGGGCTTCACGGACTTGTCTGTTTAATTTATTCAAATTTGCTTCATCTTGAGGGGCTCTTGTGTTATGATACCTCTTTCTGGTTTTGTTTTTCAGTCTAATTAAAACCATGATTTCCTCGGGGATCTGACCACTTGGATGAAAGACTGTAGTTTGGGTGATTGACTTTATTGCATTTTTGATTTGACTGGTAAGGTTGTTTGCAGCCAATTCTATCTCCTCTTTAGTGTGAATAGTAGGGACTGGGCCAATGTGATCGAGTATGATTCTGGAGAGTTTGTCCCAAGATATGAAAGAGTGGGGAGGGAGAATTGTTCTTGTGTACCAAGTTGAAGCAGAATAGGGTTGTGATCGGACGAAAGTTCATTTATTGTTTCCAGCTGATATTGGTGTCTGATGTTTTTGTGGACGACTATGTCCAGTACATCTGAACTTCCAGTTGAGCTGTGATAGGTGGGCTCTGTGGGTCCTGTTACAACAATAGAATGTTGCGTTGAGTAATCGTTTAGAGTTCGACCTTTGTCGTTGATTGTGGAGCCATACCAGGCTGTATGTTTGGCGTTAAAGTCACCAGCGATGATGATGGAGTCTGTGAAGCCGAGAATGGAGTCCAAGCTAGATACCAGCAATGGAATGCTGGGTGAATTATATACAGCATAGATTTTGATATTACCAGCATTGTTGGTATGAACTTCAATGCCTGTTATCTCTAGGTTCTTGGTTTGGGGATTGGTCAGATCATTGTGGCTTAGGTAGTTTTTAATGTATATAGCTGTTCCTCCTCCGCTGCTGGTGAGTCTATCTGTTTTCTACATAATAGTTCCGTAATTTGGGATTATTAGCTGACCTGAGATGAGTTTCATTTACCAGTATTATGTCAGGATTGTGTCTGTGAGAGAACTCTTGCAGTTCCAAAATGTGTTATTGAGTCCGTTGGCATTCCATGCAGTGATCATGAGAGAGTTGGGATGAAATTTTCTTTTATTCATTATTGAGGGCTGTCAGAATTGAGTGGGTACCTTGTAGGAATCTTTTCATGGAGGACGGCGAAGGATTCGTCAAACTGAATTCTTTTAACATGGTAGCTAGTGAGGCAGTTAGTACTGATGTTAGATTTGAGCTTATATGGTCATGAGATGGAGTAGCCTTTGTTCTTGCTGCCTCTGCATAAGTTTTAGGCATTTGTTTCCTTTCTTGAGTTGTCGAGCTGGAGATAATTTGGACTGGGATGTGACTTGCACGGCTGTCTTGAGCATCGCCGAAATGTGTTGGAACAGTAGTTTTTCCTGACCCTCGGTTATTTGAGTGTGTAATGCATCCCTTGTAGTTAGCGGGGTGAGGTCCTCCACAGTTGGAGCATTTAGCTGGAGTTGATCTTGGTTTTGTACACATGACGGTCTGGTGGCCCTCACCACATTTTAAACACCTGTAATGTGCCTTGCAAAGTTTTTGGGCATGGCCAAACCTTTGGCACCTATGGCACTGCCCAGCTGTCGACTTCTTTAGTAGTTCAGTAGAAATTCTGAGGCCACATATCGTTGTCAGTTCATAAATCTCTTTCTCCGTCTTATCAATTTCTACGAGTACCAGTGGCATTGGTCATTTATCTGCCCTGAGCATCCTGCTCAGTCTCACTGGTGTTAGGCTCCGACTCATAAGATCAGCAGTGATTTCTTCACAGGTGACACCCTCGGTCACTCCGCGAAGCACTACCTTGAGATTCTTCTCAGTGGGTAAAGTAAAAGTGTGATGGAAGACTTTTGTTGTCCATTAATCTTCTCAGCTGTCTGTAGTCAGTGACTGAGACTGGCTGGATTTTGACTCCTTTAGCTTGATTTTTAGCCCAGGAATATGCGATTTTGTGTTCCCTAAGGGCTGATGTGACAGTGTACATTTATCCTTGTCCCTTAGTATTACTGGTGGAACCTTTTCGGTGTTCCTCGGGACGTCTAATGTTGGTATGTCTTCATCCATCTGGTGTTCTATAGTTCTTCTTTTGTTGGAGTGCTCCCCTTGAAAAATGTTTTGACAGAGAGATTTTAGAGACAGAGCAGCAATAAGATCATCTTGTGAGATCTCAATCTCCTCCTCTCCATCCTGATCATTAGAGTGGCAGTCAGATTCTAACTTGCCTATTATGAGTTTGAGTAGGGACTGCTCCTTATCAAGGATCTGGATCTGTTCTTTGACTTTCCCATGTCAAATTGGCGATTTCCTGCCAGAAGAAATTGGTTAATAGCAGTATAAATAATCCCGCAGGGCCAGGGGCCTGCCAGCAAAGTATCGTGTAGACCTAGACGGACTACTAGCAGTGTACAATCCCGCAGGGCTTGAAGCCTGACAGCAAGTGTCTTGTAGACTGAGTTGGTCTACTAGCAGTCTTGTTAGAACCTACTAATTGGGGAAAAGGAGTATCAATATCTCAGTTGGCTACAGTTTGAAAACCTACCTCCCAATAAAACCTTAATTCCACCACTGGTCCTCATTGCGGGTGGGGCCTGCCGGCCATTTGACCTCTTGCACATTTCTTGCAGAGGGGGAGGCAGTAGGAATCACACTGTGTTAGCACCAGTGCAATGTGAGATTACTGGGAAACCTTGTATGCAATGTAATCAGGCTCAGTCTAAAATAACACGCCCGTTCTCATCAAAATCCTCGTTCCTTCCCTCCTAAGACTAGAATCTTAAGTCCTTATAAGGACTGGCTTAAAGGGGCGAAGCAAGAATGCTTTTCATCTTCCCCATTATCTGTAGAGGACATTGTAAGGATAAAGTGTTATTGAGCTGTATAAAGCTTCGATCTTGGCAGGAGGGTAACAGCAATAGCTGAGCCTCAGTTAGAACTTCATTGGCTACAGCATTGCCATTCATTATCCTCCAAGGGTATACGACTATCACCATATGACTAGAACGCAAGACGCAAGATGTTGCTGACTATAAGGGTGAAGCAAAATCCTTTTATAATCCCTGCTATCTGATAAGGATTGCTGTGTGAGGAAAGGTTTATGAGCTAAGTGCTCTGCCTGAGTGGGTGCGATTTAAAGATCTTCATTTGGAAGTAGGATGGCCTTGGGTCACTAAGAAATAACTTTATAATTTGGACTAGATCTAATGGAATGCCAGCTAAAATCAACTTGTATAGTAGTCCAAAGTACTATAATTTGTCGAACGCCTTTCCTAAGTCAAGAAACACTGCTTCGGTGTATTGGTGCCAATTGTAACTTGTGGTAATGAATTCGATTAGTCTATGACTTTGTTGGGTGGTACTGTGAAACTGGCAAAAACCAAACTGTTCTGAAGGAAGGATGTTTAATTTTTTTTACTGAAAGTTGAATTCTGGAAAGGATAGCTTTTTCTGCTATTTTGCCCAAATTATAAATCAGACTTATGGGACGATAACTTTGAGGCTGCCCAGGATCCTTGCCAGGCTTGTATATAGGAACTACATCTGCCAACTTCCATGCAGAGGGAAAGAACTTAAACCTGAACATAGCATTTATTATTGTTGTGAGATATACGATGGCCTTTCGGGGTAGCAGTTTAATAAATTTGTTGGAAATGCCGTCAGGCCCTGGAGCTTTTTTATTCTTTAAGTTCTTTATAATGTCATAAATTTCAGCTGGGGAAGTAGGTGTGAGTTGGCTGGTACAGGTATCAGGCAGTTTTAACACGTGTCTGACGTGGCGGTGGACTTTGTAAATATGATTGAAATTTAGATTATTGTATGAAGGGCTACGCTGTCTTTCTAAATTTTTAGCTATAGTTCCGGCTTTTTCTGCATCTGTGTAAACAATGTAAACAATGTTCAGGTCAGATTTGAGAGGAGGAAGAGATCTGTTTTTGTTTTTGATGTTTCTCTGGAACTTCCGGACGGTTTGAACACCAGGTGATATTGAGGCTAATTTGTCTTCCCATAGTTTGTTTCTATGGACTTTAAATGCATCTCTCACTGCGCTGTTCATTTTGTTGAGATATGTTTTGTCTTGGGGTGCTCTGGTGTTGTGGTATCTTTTTCGTGCTTTATTTTTTTCTCTGATTAAGTTCATTATGTCATCTGGTAGTCGTTTAGGTTTGAAAGCAATAGAATATGAGGTAATGGATGCTATGGATGCGTTGATTTGATCAGTAAGTTTAATGACTGCAGAATCAATTTCTTCCTTGGAATTAATATGAGGGATGGGATCAATGTAGTTTGGAAGCATTTTGGATATTTTTTCCCAGGGAATGAAGGTGTGAGGCGAAGGGGGGAAGTCCCCTCTGATAACCCAGTTGGAGCAGAATAGGATTGTGGTCTGATGATAATTCATTCAATGATTCCAGGGTGTACTGTAGGTTGACATTCTGAAGGACAGCTATATCCAAGACGTCGAATGAGCCAGTGGGACTGTGGTGAGTTGGCACTGAGAGGCCAGCCACAGTTGCGCAATTTGAGATTGTGTAGTTAAAGAGGATGCGGCCATTCCTATTTATAGCCCTACTGCTCCAGGCGTGATGTTTTGCGTTAAAATCTCCGGCAATAATAACCGGCAGTTTAACGCCGAGGATAGCATCCAGATCTGTGGTCAGTAATGTTTTTGATGGTGGGTTATAAGCAGCATAGATTTTTATGTTTCCGACAGAGTTTGTGATGACATTGATACCTGTGAGTTCGAGATCAGTGGTTGTAGGAATGGCTACAGCATAATGGTTGATGTGATTTTTGATAAAGATGGCTGTGCCACCACCTCTGTAATTCAGCCTATCATTCCTGTAGAGTTGATATCCTTTGAATTTAGGATTGTCAGCAGGTCTCAGGTGAGTCTCATTAATTAATAATATATCCGGATTATATCTGTTATTGAATTCCTGCACTTCTAGTATTTTATTTTTAAGGCCGTTGGCATTCCATGCAATATCATTAGAGAATCAGGGGAAAATGTTTTCCAATGCATTGGAGAGTGCAGATAAAATGGACTGTGTCTGCTGCAAGAAACTCTTTGTAGCGCTCAGCAATGGATTTGCGTTACTGAAATCCTGTAATATTTACAAGAGAAGAGGTGATGATGGCTGTTATATTTGAATGTGGATTTGGCATATTCTGGTCATGGATTGCTTTTTTGGGGTGGGCCACGTCAGCATATGTTCTTGTTTGGTGTTGAACATTTATTTTCTTGGGGGGCTCAGTTGATGGTGGGTGAACACCTGTCATCTTGTTCAAACTAATAGGAGCCTGATGAACTTGAGCTTCTGGGGCTTTCGTTTCTGATAGTGAGGTAGATTGACTGATTAACTCAGTTTGCCTGTTTTTTGGGTGGCAAATGCACCCTCTGTAATTTGCAGGGTAGCAGCGACCACAATTAGCGCACAGCTAGGGTGGTTTTTGGCTTGGAGCAGGTATGTGTGGGGTGGGTGTCACCACATTTTAAACATCTGTATTGAGCTTTGCACACCTTCTGGGCATAACCAAATTTTTGGCATCTATGGCACTGCCCAGAAGAGGCCCTCTTCCTAAGTGGCTCCGGTGAGACCTTAAGCCCACAGATTGTTCAAGTTATAAATATCTTTATAGATATTGTGTATTTCCACCAATACCAGAGGCAAAGGGGTCTTGTTTGATCTGTACATTCTGCTGACCTTTATGGGAGGCAGATCTTGCATGTTGAGGTCAGCAGCTATTTCAGCTGTTTCAATGTCTTCAGATACTCCTCGGAGTACCACTTTTCAATTTTTTTCCGATGTAAGTGTGAAGGTATGGTATTGTATACCTCTTACATCGAACTCCTTGGTTAAATTTCTATAGTCAGTCACTGTAGTGGGCTGAATTTTGATGCCCTCCTCTGTGCTCTTGGCAGTGGAGTAATTTATCTGCAGGTTGGCTATAGTGGTTCTTAAGGCTGTCCATCTCGGCTTTTCCGTAAGAATGACTGGAGGCACTTTTTCATTGGTGGAGGCAGAGGAATCTGTGTTGGGGCATCTTCATCCATACCATTTTCGTTTGCTGACTCCGAGGCGAGAGTTTTGCGTTTTTTGCGCGCGTGCCTCTCTCCTTGATCTGAATGAGTAGAGTCAGAGATTACTAGATTTAATTTTTCCTCCATTTGAGGAGCGTCTTCATTTTGATCTTCATCAGTCTCGGGTAAAGAGTAAAAATTTAGGAAACCGGGCCATTCAAGCTCGAACTTCTTAAGGAGTTTCTGTATGAAGCTGAAAGCCAATCCTTTATCTAGAGAGTCTATAATGATGTCAGGATCTATCATGTTTGATGGCCATTTGAGCTTAAACTTCCTTTGAAGTTTATTTACAAGAATAAGCGCTGGCTCTTCATCCACAGAATCTGTGAGGGCGTCCAAATCTAACACATTCATCATTAACGATTTGCGTATAAACGCAAGTAATTCCTGCAAATATAAGGATCTGAAATAGATGTGCTAATAATGGCGATTCTAACGGCTGTTAGGCCTAACGAATCGCCCTCGTTGCAATTACAGTCCACTTACCTTTGCTGCTGTTCTTAAATACAGTATAATCCGTAATTTAATAACTTTAATCACGTCTCTGCTAGTTAATTTAGCTGCTACGCTACAAAACCAAAGTTTCTCATATTAGATTAACACTTTCTACCAAGAAGAAAATCCATAATATTAGATTAACACTTTCTACCAAGAAGAAAATCCATATCCATATCCATAACCGTATCTCATCTCACATCAGGCAAAAATTCTCAGTCGACGTTAAGAAGCGTCTCAAGAGTAGAACGATGATCCAATTCCATTATTAAGTATTGTTATCTGCTCTTTTCGCTGGTGTTTTGTTAATACATAATTTTGCTTTCAAATTGATTCGCGTATAAATTAAAATTTAATTTTGTTTAATTGAAATTTAAATTTATTATTTAATTTAATTGCAACAAGATTAATATTAAATTAAAACTGATTTAATTTAAAAAGTAAATTACACTGTTAATTAACATTTATTTATAGATTACGTATATGCACTTCAATGAAATAGACGACGGCAACTCGTGGAAAAGGTGGTGCAAGCTACTAGGCTCTCAACTATAACCTCAATGTAAGAAATTTAGATAATAAAATATAAATAAAATGCGCAAAATTCTAATAAACTCAGTAATCTATATTCTTTATAATGTACTTGAGGATATCAGGAATAGCATATATATATTACTCAACGTCTGTTCTCATATATACATAGAAGCAAACTGCTGTGATTTTTTGCTACAGGTGCGTTTTAGCATTCCTCCATTTCTTCACGTGTTGAATTTTGTTCATATTCGTATGCAGAACGATCAGTTAATTGTATATAAAAGTGTATGCTGAATGGTATATCTATACAATTGAGTTTACATTATTATTATCAACTTAAATCATGTGTTGAGGGGTTTTTATATTTATTGTATTAACTTCACCTAAAACCCTCTCAAACTAGAGTGTCCATCTTCATTCGCCTTGCATTTACAAAGAGTGTCCCTGATAGGTGTAGAAAGCTACTTCATCTATTTTTACTACAATATTTATTTAATATCGCTAATTTACCATACAATATAAGCTGAGTTTTTTTCTTATCCTCTTCATTAGTTATTTTATCTGTTCATTTGATTTTTTACATCCTTCTCCAAATCCACATCTCAAAGCTTTACAAAATCTTAATTTTTTCTTTCTTCAATGTCCAAGTTTCAGCTGCGTAGAGGGCAACACTCCACACGTAACATTTTATTAGTCTTTTCTTTAGGTTTCTATCCATTTTGCTTCTGAAGCCTGTGTAGCTCAGTGGATGTGGCGTTTGCATACCACGGCGCTTGGCCGCACGAAGGAAGACTTGGTTTCGAGTCTAGTCGGCGACTAGAGGAAATTTTTCTAAGCCTTTTTTCGACCGGTTCCCGAGTTAGTCGATCTCTGGCACGGGCAAGCGGGTTTTTCCTCCGGAAACTCGGGTTTTTCGTCCTGTAAACTCAAGAAAATCGACCGTAGAACCCACATTATTTCAGACATTAAATATATTGTGTTAGGGTTAGGGAAGACGAGATGGCGGCACATTTGAGCCGTCTCTCTTCACTGAGTACCGCTTAATTAGTGATAGCCTTGGGCCATCTATCTCTGATTGGGTACCAGTGGAGATTGAACTGCCCACTCAGTCTCCAAAAGTTAGATAGGGCTAACTCCCCGTATACGGGAATAAAAAGGCGTTAGCTGATTTTTTTTTTTTTTTTATAAATTCCATTTTTTATTAAAGGCGTCTCTTCCCATCGCTATTCTTGCTTTTATGTCACTTTTATATCTTCCATCACTGCTAATAACACTTCCTAGATATTCAAATGTCTGCATCCATTATGAATAAATACAAAATTAATAACGGAAAAAACTCATGTACAAAGATTATTTAATAGTATAATTTTCGCCTGTGTGTCACAGGCATCTTCAGTACATTAAGCTCAAATTAAACACTAACTGACAATTCCAAAAAGCGCCACCTAAGTAGCTGGTGTAAGATAACTAAAAAGGTCAATAAATTTCCTAAAAAAAAATAAAAAAAAAAAAATAAATAAATAAATAAAAAATAAACAAATAAATAAAAAATAAAAAATAAAAAATAAAAATAAATAAATAAATAAATAAAAAATAAACAAATAAATAAAAAATAAAAAATAAAAAATAAAAATAAATAAATAAATAAATAAATAAATAAAATAAAATAAAAAAATCAATACAATAAAAAGTTAGGAAAGATTAGCTGATTTGTAAAGTACTATCTCCCATAAAGGGGACAGACGTAAGCCGTCGGATCTGTTTAAGTTAGGAGAATGAAGTACAGTTTCACATGTTTCTTTATAAAGGCGTTCCATGAGAAACTGACTTTTGTGAAGAACTTTTGTCTTTCTCCAATGAACTCTGTGTCTGGTGAAGATGGCATGTTCAGAAAGTCCAGACTTTTCAGATTTAAAGTATTCAATATAAGATTGGTGTTCTTCTAGCCGAATAGAGGCAGATCTTCCCGTTTGTCCGAAATAAGATAATCCACAAGAGCACGGAATCTGGTAGACACCTGGATGATTAAGATGTGGAAGCTTGTCCTTAGGAGAAGTCAGAAAGGTGGAGATTTTTCTAAACGGTCGAAAGGCAACAAAAATATTCAGTGGTTTTAAAACTTTTGCTATACGTTCACTGATGCCTTGTACATAAGGGATAGTAATGCGCATTATTTCTTCTGTGTTTGAAGAGGAAGACATATTAAAACTACTCAAAGTTCTTTTAATGAAGCAATTCTTATAACCATTAGATAGAAAGGAAGAAGTTATATATTGTAGTTCTTTCTGTAAAAGATCGTCTGAAGAACAAAAGGAGTGGGCCCAATGAACCAGTGTTTTAATAGTTCCTGCCTTTTGACTGGGATGGTGATGAGATTCATAGAGGCCATTATATCCATGCGGAATCTCATCACCATCCCAGTCAAAAGGCAGGAACTATTAAAACACTGGTTCATTGGGCCCACTCCTTTTGTTCTTCAGACGATCTTTTACAGAAAGAACTACAATATATAACTTCTTCCTTTCTATCTAATGGTTATAAGAATTGCTTCATTAAAAGAACTTTGAGTAGTTTTAATATGTCTTCCTCTTCAAACACAGAAGAAATAATGCGCATTACTATCCCTTATGTACAAGGCATCAGTGAACGTATAGCAAAAGTTTTAAAACCACTGAATATTTTTGTTGCCTTTCGACCGTTTAGAAAAATCTCCACCTTTCTGACTTCTCCTAAGGACAAGCTTCCACATCTTAATCATCCAGGTGTCTACCAGATTCCGTGCTCTTGTGGATTATCTTATTTCGGACAAACGGGAAGATCTGCCTCTATTCGGCTAGAAGAACACCAATCTTATATTGAATACTTTAAATCTGAAAAGTCTGGACTTGCAGAACATGCCATCTTCACCAGACACAGAGTTCATTGGAGAAAGACAAAAGTTCTTCACAAAAGTCAGTTTCTCATGGAACGCCTTTATAAAGAAACATGTGAAACTGTACTTCATTCTCCTAACTTAAACAGATCCGACGGCTTACGTCTATCCCCTTTATGGGAGATAGTACTTTACAAATCAGCTAATCTTTCCTAACTTTTTATTGTATTGATTTTTTTATTTTTTTTTATTTATTTATTTATTTATTTATTTTTATTTTTATTTTTTTATTTTTTATTTTTTATTTATTTTTATTGTTATTTATTTATTTATTTTTATTTTTTATTTTTTAGGAAAGTTATTGACCTTTTTAGTTATCTTTCACCAGCTTTTTGGAATTATCAGTTATTGTTTAATTTGAGCTTAATGTACTGAAGATGCCTGTGACACACAGGCGAAAATTATACTATTAAATAATCTTTGAACGTGAGTTTTTTCCGTTATTAATTTTGTATCGATATGTCTACTCACGGTATGCCTCTTTTAAAACTTAAAAATTATGAATAAAATTTCAATTCATTCAATCACACATAACATCATTGGCCAGAAGGGTGAAGCAAGATGCTTTTATTCCCCGTTGTCTGATAAGGAGGATGAATTGAGGGAAAGATTTATGAGCTGAGAGCTCGCCCTGGGGGGGGCACGGAGATTAGTCATTGTTGCAAGTATTTAGGATGGCTTTTGGCCTCTTGTATTTGAAGAGGTCAGTCTCTTCATAGTTTGCTGCTTGTTTAACTAGATCGTTGGGGTGTGTAGAGGTCTTTGAGAAAAATTTTTCTGCTGTAGTTAATAGGAAGGAGTAGATGTAAGGGATGTTTGTATCTCTATGCAGTTGCACGTTCCTTACAAACCACGGTGCGTCCAATATCATGCATAAATAACTATTTTGCACTCTCTGCAGTCTGAGGATGTTGGAGTTGGATGTGTGGCTCCAGGCTGGAGAGGCATATGTCAACATTGGGCGGATCGTCAACAGGAAGAGGAGCACTTTGATTCTGGTATTCAGTCTACTTTTTCTATTTATTAGAGGGTAAAGTTGTGCAATAGTTTTAGATGCTTTCGTACTTAAGGCTTTGGTGTGTGGGTTGAACGTTAATCTTTTGTCCAGAATTACTCCAAGATATTTTGTTTCTGTTTGCCAGGGGATTTTGGTGTTGAAAAGATAAAGGTCCCCCATGGGAGTTGCCATTCTTCTGGTGAAAAGTATTGCTACACTCTTCTGGGGATTCACTTGTAATCTCCATTTGGAGAACCAATGTTCTAGTTGTAGCAGGTTTTCTTGCAACTTTTTAGTGACAAGATGAGGTCGTAGAGATCTGGCAAGAACTGCTGTGTCGTCCGCATAAAGTGCTAAGATGGATGACATTGGGTTGTGCGGGATGTCTGCCATATATATTGAGAATAAGATCGGAGCCAATAGGGAACCTTGAGGAACTCCCGCAGAGATCCGTCGCTGACTTGAAACTGTACCATTTATTTTGACTTGTATGTGTCTGTCCTGGAGGTAAGATTTAATTAGGTGGATGATACTTGATGGTATACCTGCTGAAATGAGTTTGTGTAGTAATACCAAGTGCCATATTTTGTCAAAAGCTTTCGCTATGTCAAGGAAGACTGCTCCGGTGTGCTGGTGCCAATTGTATCCGGTGGTGATATACTCAATTATCCTATAAATTTGTTGAGTAGTACTGTGATGTTGTCTGAATCCAAATTGTTCCTTAGGAATGATATTTAACTTTTACTGAGGCGTGGAGTTTAGAGAGAATGATTTTTTCAGCAATTTTGCCTAAGTTTGAGATTAGGCTGATGGGTCGATAGCTTTCAGGCAGGTGTGGATCTTTACCTGGTTTATGCACTGGGACTACATCTGCGACTTTCCAATAGCTGGGGAAATAGTTAAATCGGAACATGGCGTATTCAATCACAGACGAGTTTTATTTTAAATAAATATCATTTACATTCTTATTTATAATGGGTGTGTAAAATATTCATTTATTAAAAAATTAAATTTCTAGAAAAAGTTAAAATTATTATTTTTTTCATCTATTATGTAATATATTTAATCAGATTTTATTCTTATGAAGAGATTTAGAGACTTTTCAGTAAGTTTAAAGTCTATTATTACGCTTATCAAACTGACGGCCATAGTAATCGTATTGTTTACTGTTTTCAAGGTGTGAATAAATTCTTTTCATTATCAAGTTTATGCTTCTTGCCCTCGTCTGCTCGTTTTGCCGCTTGTAATGATATTTTTACAGAAAAGCATACATTTCTTTAACATCTAAGGCAGAAATATTTCCAAGTCGATTATTTATGTGTGTTTATCCCGAATATCATTCGGGATAAACATGTCTCCGATACTCTGGTTTCGTGGTCACTGCTGCTGACAAATATCGCTTGATCGCATTTGCAACTATATTTTGATACAGAATTGTATCAAAATATAGTTGCAAATTCTTCACCAGTTACGCTCATTAAGTTGGTTTCGCCAAAATACTAAATCGTATTAAATACAGAGAATCATATTATTTTATAGTGTTTATACGTTCTTTGTACAAATACATCTTGTAGCTTCAAACATGCACAAGTTCGTTACGGTCGCTATCCGCTGGTGTCTCCTTGGAGATTAAAAATCGTAGGAAACGGGAAACTCCTAATGGAAGGCTATTGGGTGTTGGTTGCAGCCAAAGAGGATAGAAAACTAAATGAAATATAAAACTAAATTGATGCATCTAAATACAGTATAGACCGGATGTGTAACGCTAATGATCAAGATCCATAATCAGTGGGGTTTTTTTCCCTACAAATTTAAGCGTTTTTTTTCGCAGTTGACATCTTCTTCAAACGAGACAGATTCAAAAAAAAAAAAAAAAAGTCTGCATTCAGCTCTCGTGCCAATTTTTGTCTTTATCTTTTGTATTTCACACCTCAAGTTCAGGAGATTTTTGATTTCTACTCAAATATTCTTTATATCTACTCTTTCCTGCAATCTTTAGCAGTAAAGTTCTTCTCAGCATCGCCTTCGTATCCAAATGAACTAGTACAACAAGCAGCAAACTATGATGAATCAGATTTCTCCAAATATAGAAGACCTAAGGCCATCCTAATTCCTAACGAGGATCTATAACTCGCACCTACTAAGAGCTACTCGCACTTAGCTCATAAACTTTCCCCTACACAGTAACTTTGTCAGATAGCAGGGATTATAAAAGCATTTTTGCTTCACCCTTATAGTCAGCAACGTTTTGCCTGCGTTTTTTGCGTAAGTTATCTTTTTTGGAAAGCAAAGGAATTATTAAATTCATGCACTTTTTTTAAAATGTTTATTAAAACGTAAAGGTTGAAGCTGAATAGTTAGACCTGGAATTACAGCTAACTGAGGTTTCAATACAGAGATAAAAGCAGAAACACTGCGCCTATAAAAAGTGAATCTTTGACAAAGCGATCATTACTCGGGGCTTTTGGTATTCCATGCCAAATGTGAGTCTGGTATTCCAAAGATGATCGGATTTTGGGTTTATACAGCACAACAATTGTACAGGTGAGAAGCAGTGTCTTGAACAGAAACGTTCGGAGAATTTAACCATAAAAAATTACCCATCTTGTCGTTTCCACCGTCTCTTTCGACGTAGTCCCCTTGGGCGTGTACACAGCGATCCCAGAGGTTTGTCCATGCATCCGTCAAGTGTGACATCCGACAAGCAACCAATTGCACATTTCGTCCCGTTGGCCTTTCTCTCACACCAAAGAGACTCGAGTGAACTTCCAGCTGCATTCCTGTCTCCCTCATGTGCTCCTAATTGGGGGGGAGGGTTTCATTCCGTCCTCTTATTAGTAATTCCCCACTCCTCATCTTGTTCTTACCGTTCTCTCTGAAAATACTCTATCCTCTGCGGGATAATCTGTCAGTTCTGTACAGCTGGTATCCATTTATTTTGGAATTATCTGATGATCGGAGATGGGTTTCACTTATCAAGAGTATATCCGGCTGACGCCTTTGGGCGAACACACGAAGCTCCAAGATTCTACCTCTTAATCCGTTCGCATTCCATGCTATGATCTGTAAAGAATCTGATTTTATTTGATTTCTGTTCATGAGTGAGCGATGAGATAATAACTTATGTGTCCTTTAGAAATCTATTTAGAGCATGGTGAGGGGTTGGATCTGCTAAAATCCAACATCCAACAGTAATATTTGCCAAGGAAGAGGTAATGATAGCTGTCAGATTTGGATGTGATGTTGGCTGTTCCAGGGATGTCTGTTCAGGGCGAGTTACATCCGCATACGTCCTAGACTGTTGTTGCTGAGTTGTTCTTTTAAGGGCCTCTGACTTCAGCAGATGGGCTTCTGACTCTTTATGTTAATCTTTACGAGGCTGTGAAGTAGTCTTTGACGTAGGTGTGCTAAGAGAGGAAGAGTATGTTCCTTCTTCTGATTTTCTATTTCTTGGATTGTGCGCGCATCCTCTGTAGTTGGCAGTGTGAGGACAGCCACAATTGGCACATTTAGCCGGGGTGGATTTTGGCTTAGAGCATGTATTTGTTGGGTTGCTGACCCCCACATTTTAAATATTTGAATTTAGCTTTGTACATTTTCTGGGCGTGACCAAACTTCTGACAACTATGGCATTGCCCTGTTGAAGCCCTTTTCCTTAATGGTTCTATAGTAATTTCAGTCCACAGATGGACGTCAGATCATATATGTGCTTGTAGGATTGACTGATCTCTACTAACACCAGTGGCATTGGAGTCCTGTCTCTCCTGATCATTCTGCTGACCTTTACGGGTGGTAAATCTTGCTGGTGAAGATCTGCAGTGATTTCGTCTGTGGAAACATCTTCAGATACACCTCTAATCACTACCTTGAGATTTTTTTCTGATCCCAGTGAAAAAGTGTGGTACTGAATACCTCTGGTATTCAATTCAGAGGTTCACCGTCGATAATCGGTCACTGTCCTGGGTTGGATTTTAATACCGTCTGTGACATTCTTTGCTTGGCTGTATGGGATCTGTTGATTGTACATCGTAGTCGTTAGCGACATCCGTTTATTCTTTTCACGCAGAATAATCGGGGGTATCTTTTCCCTTGAGGAAGTAGGAGAGACCGGGACAGGACCATCTTCTTCCATTCCATCCGCATTGGGTGGGCCAGAGGCTGGAGTTTTGCGTTTTTTGAGAGCGCGAACCTCCTGATAATCGGTGTGGTCAGTAAGGGGATTATCCTCAGCAGTTGTTGCTATTTCGCTAGCGCTGTCTTGAAGAAGTTCTAAGAGTTGAGAGTCATCTGTATCAACTTCTTTTATTTCATGAACTACAACCTTTCCTGGCCATTTTGTGCGAAGCAGATTGCCTACGTGTTTAAATATAATGCCAGAAGCTATTTAAAATTAAGTTCTTCGTACGGTGCATCCATGGTTAGACCCAAGCCTTGTTCGGTAGAGCAGGACATGCCTTTCCCTTTCCACAATAATAAGGATACAGTTTCTAATGAAGTGAATGAAACAATGGCGATACTAATTGCTGTAGGCCTAGTGTATTGCCCTTGTTTTGAAATTTTTTGACTTACCTACGTAGCTGATTCTTTGGTGTATAAAAAAATACCTCTTTGAAAAATAAACCGATTGTTTATAGTAGTAAAACGATTTACTACTAGTAAATTAACTAGTCAAATTTCCTTAAATCACATTTTATATCAACTGTCAAAATCCAAACTAGATCGATACCGCCATCTTGAAACTATCATTTCAAAACTGATATATATAACTTATAAGGACTGGCTTAAAGGGGCGAAGCAAGAATGCTTTTCATATTCCCCGTTATCTGTAGAGGACAGTGTAGGGATAAGGTGTTATTGAGCAATTAAAGCTCTGATCATGGCAGAAGGGTAACAGCAATAACCGAGCCTCAGTTAGAACTTCATTAGCTACAGCATTGCCATCCATTACCCTCCAAGGGTATTGGATTGAATGAATCAATCACTCGAAATCTTATTATATTATATATTATATTATATAATAGTCCTTATAAGGACTGGCTTAAAGGGGCGAAGCAAGAATGCTTTTCATCTTCCCCGTTATCTGTAGAGGACAGTGTAGGGATAAGGTGTTATTGCGCTATTAAAGCTCTGATCATGGCAGGAGGGTAACAGCAATAGCCGAGCCTCAGTTAGAGCTTCATTGGCTACAGCATTGCCAATCCAATACCTTCCAAGGGTATTGGATTGAATGAATCAATCACCGTATGTGTAAGTAAAGGTGATATCTCAAAAATATCGGACGATCTCTAGGCCACTCATTCGTGGGCGAAAGACCGTCCAAATCTCAGCGTTGGTTCTACTCCGTGAAACTCGAGTACCGAGTAGAACCGCTCATTCCGAAGAAAATAATTCATAATTCACCGGCACGTACCCCTCAGCGGGCCGCGACGGAGAACACTTTCCCCGGTAACTCAAAGTGCTCCCTTAGGTCAAAACCTAAGAGAGCGAACTCATTTACCCAGGATAACAGCAACAGCCGAACCTCAGTTAAACTTCATTGGTTCAGCATTGCCATCCGTTACCCTATATGGGCATCTCGTATAAAATCAATCGACTATGTAAGTAAAGGTTCTATCTCAAAAATATAAAATCAATCGACTATGTAAGTAAAGGTTCTATCTCAAAAATATAAAATCAATCGACTATGTAAGTAAAGGTTCTATCTCAAAAATATGGACGATCTCTAGACCACTCATTCGTGGGCGAAAGACCGTCCAAATCTCAGCGTTGGTTCTACTCAGTGAAACTCGATTACCGAGCAGAACCGCTCAAATTCCGAGGAAAATAATTCACCGACAAAGCCCCTCAGCGGGCCGTGCCGGAGAACACCTTCCTCGGAGACTCAAAGTGCTCCCTTAAGGCAAAAACCTTAAGAAAGCGAACTCAAAAACTCATCGCCCAAGTGGGTAAGAGCAACAGCCGAACCTCAGTTAAACTTCATTGGTACAGCTTTGCGTTGCTATCCATCACCCCCAAGGGCATTAATGAACCAATCACCGCATCTCACGGTCGATTGTTCATTACCTCTGCATTTCAAAACTATCCCATTTTAGGCTTATTTCAAGAAAGTCTATTTAAAACTAAAATTGGTAAGTCTTAATTTTTTACTTTTTACAAAATTGTTTAAAGAATTTTCTAAATAACAAAAATATTTTAGTCCTACAAATAATTTATTAATAGTTTTATAAAAAGTGTTTTAAAAATTTCGTAATTTGGACTTTTTTTTTTCAAAAAGGAAAAAAAAAATCGGAAAAAAAAAGAGGTTCGGACTTGATTCAAGGATGTCTGAAAGACGAAGCATTATGTAAGAACAGGAGTCTGAAAGTTGCCTTACTTGATCAGAGTATAGAGGAAAGCACACAAAAAAGAAAGAAAAAAACATGGATGTAACTTATTATGTGTACGCACAAGTGCCAGAAGTATCAGGAACAAAGAAGTGGATGTTGTTCCCTTAATACGGTGGGGGCCTAAGATTGCTGGCTCACAAGTGGTGCAGATACATTAAGGGGTATGGAGCGTAAAGGATGCGGTATTTTCACGAAGGATAAGCAAGATAGGAGAGGAAGTAATGCAATGTTAAGGTTATCAGATAATTGGAGTCAGGTTAGGACGGATTGCTATGATTTCAATATTAGAAAGAGTATTCGTAATCCCATGGAGCAGTGAGTTTTAGGCTGTTTTGTGTGAAATGGAATTTAACAAGGTCAAATACATGACGGGGTGTTTCTTTAGACCTACTGGATCAATTGCAAGGGACGATGAAGTGCACCAGCTAAATAGATTCAATGCGTGCCAAACGATTAACCATCATTGGTGCGTTTGATTATCTGAAAACTGATTGGGTAGCGTTGAAATCTCGTAAAAAGAATTCACCTGAATTTATTGAGCTGTTATACGACAAGTTCTTTAAGGAGACTGTGAGTGAAGGAAAGGTCAATGAATAATTGACCTGATAATAGTGTCGATGGGGTTTCAGAGGAGACGTGATTGTTTTGCCTCAGGTTGGTGAAGTGATCATGGTATAGAACGTGCTAATTAGCTGAGTTCATGGATGTTCCGATTAGAGAATGATGAACTTCAAAGCACGAAGTTGTGGTCGACTGTGTAGAATATTAGGTTCGGTGTCAGTTGTTAGATGGCTGTGCGAATATTAAAAAACATATCGCTGGTGCAATATCAGGATGTGTCCCTTGAGTTTGAAAATAAACATGGCAGAATAAAATGGATACGACATCTTATTAAGCCCCCAACCGGCCACGACGTCTATAGACGTTCAGCTAAATCTGGATACGAAGATCTAACACCCAATGAATAACATGGATAAGAAGTGCAATTTGGTGTCACTATTTCATCCACATCGGCCGGTAGGGAGGAAGAAAGATGATGTGGAAATAATACCCTAGGCATTTCATATGTCGGCAATGAAAATTATAAGATTCAGGCCAAAAGAGTGACAACTATTGTGACAAAAACTAACTGTGGCTACGAAATGAAACAAGCTTAAACAATCCAAAAGAATTCTATCCTCGTGTTGGAAGCAACAAAGAATGGACGTGAAAGAATACCTCTCCTCAATTCGGGTGGTGTGCATATTGTGGTTGCATAAAAGATTGCATTCAACTAATGAGTGTCATTTTGATAAATGGTTTCAAGCTAATGTATGCAATATTGACTTCACAGCTACCTCACCTGAAGGAAGTGATTCAGGTATATAAGGAGGACGTACTAGTGCTTTTGCATAAATGGAATACGAATTTCCCAATTCGTATTCCATTTATGTTGCTCAACTGGCTATATAATTTGAATCTCAGCAAAAGGGGATACAGTATATGATAATCCCATTGTACGAAGTTCAGCTAATTGAAAGAATGTATGATAATGTAGGATTATCATATACTTTATGTGATCGTGAGTTGGCCGATCGGATAAGGAGGTTGCATGGTTTTATTTTCTCAGAAACATAGGTTTTTCATCGCGCGTACAGACAAATCAACCATAAGGACACGCAATTTATAGGGAAAATACTGTTGTTGTTGGTGGTGGTGGTGATGGACGGTAGATGGCGTTGATAGAAGTAGGAGTGTCGTTGTGTTTAGTTGGAGAATTACGTAATAAGGAAGATGGTGAGATGTGTGTGTGTGTGTGTGTGTGTGTGTGTGTGTGTGTGTGTGTGTGTGTGTGTGTGTGTGTGTGTGTGTGTGTGTGTGTGTGTGTGTGTGTGTGTGTGTGTGTGTGTGTGTGTGTGTGTGCGTGCGTGTGTAGCACAGTAGAGTGCCCTCCTGCCACGAGTCCTTGGTGGTGTCCCGTAATAATAATAATAATAATAACAATCCAATTGTACAAGGATTGTGCAAATATTGATGTGTCAAATAATCGACATATCAGGATTTCTGGAACGGTGATGTATTTAAAAATGTAGCCACCACTACTTCTTCCAAAGCGTGGATTAGGCCTACTGGGGATACCACGTTAAAAAAAGCGCGCCTGGTACTCTACCTCTGAGGTGGTGTGGAAAAGAGTACATCTTTCGTCTCTTTTCTTTTGTGTCAATTTTCATTAAAACAGAGAAGTCAACATTATTCAGAGATCCTTTTTTTAAGCGTAATCAAAATAGCTAACTATCTTCCTTTGATCCAATTAATAGCTAATACCTTCCTTTACAAGTGGATATATTTGAGGGTTCCTACGATTTCTAAATCTCAGAATAATGAATGAGTACGACTTGGGAAAAAACGTTGCGTCTTTCTAACTGCAAAATGTGTTTCCTTCAGAAAGAGCACGTGATTATTATACATTCACGAGTCTACATTGCGATATTGTTTAGATGAAACTACTTTATCGTTGAGTGTAATGATGGAGTATGCTAAATACTCCATCATTACACTCAACAGTAAGTAGCTTCGTTTGTTAGGCGAAATTTAAATGGATGTTACTTATTTATTGTCAATGAAAAACGCAGTTATAAGATAAGTAAATTGGAAAGTTATTTTTTGTTTTAAAATTTTTCTTTGAATATTTTAAAGTTGTATTCACACACCATTTATACTTTTATATAATATTTTTGAAATTTCATTTCATTATTAAAAATTGCTTAAATAAATATCTAATCTAACGCATGCGCAATCTCCCGCATGCTTTTGACTGGTTGTTGTGAGAAATACCTTCGAGTTGGTACAGCTATCTCATCCGTTAGAGTAGTTTTGAAATTGCACAAGGAATTATATTGATTATGTAATAATCAACGTAGGTCATATCGAATGGTACCGTAGATAGAGATGTAGATATGCAAATATAAATGCCACATGTGATAATTTAAAATATTGAGAGATTTTTGGGGAGAATTGCAAAATGAGACTGGAAAAATTATATTTCTCCAACATAATTTTATCCTGATTAGTCACAATTTAAGTAAATGCATCATCAAATCTCAATACTTTGAAGATACTGCGTCGAAGAGAGTTATAAAACTTAAACAATACAATCCAGTACAATTAAAACCGACTTGGAGGTTGCGAATCTTTTTCGTATCTCTTCTGGACCTTCCATGTGTGGTACTTCAACTCATTTATTATAGATATCAGGATTCTTTGCTTGTTGTTAACCGGTGTATGGAACTGTAGAAAAATAAACTGTTACTTGGTGAGTAACGGTATACGTAGTCTATTAGATGACTGCGTCCATCCACCACATGCAATGGGGCGTGAGTAAAGAAGGTTGGTGACTGGATCAAGATTGTAGCACACATTACAGAATGGAGCTGTAGCGATGTTGTGTTCTCCACTTGTTGACGTTTACCGGGAGATGACCGTATACTGTCCTCCAAGCTAGGTCTCCCCCCTCGCCAGGTAGCCTCTGTTCTTATATGTTGCTAAAAAGGACCTCATTATCGGTACCCAGATCCGGGCAGCTGATACGAGAGTGATTGATCCGGCACAATCTCCGCTTTTGGCCTTTTCTGATTGTGGACGTCAACCGCAAAGATCTCCAGTTCCTCTACTTGCAGCTCTGGATGTGTTCCGAAGAATCCAAGATAGTAACAGGATCTTCTTTGAGGACAAGTCCAAAAGGGATATGATTCTGGTTCCATCTGCCGTATATTCGTAGTGCGTTTTATCAGCGTTGGATGTAAGACCGCTGACTTGGATATATCTTTCTAAAATTCCGAAAAAGTCGAATATAGGATCAGGGTCCATAAAAGTCAGTCCCTACTGCATTGTTCACTCCCATCCCTCTCCAGAGAAATTAAGGTAATAGCCTACCTTAACTTCTTTGGAGGGGAATGGGAGTTGAATACCCCCTTACTGCCCTGGTGCTGTTCACTATTTCAAAATATAAAACACAAATGAGTGCCGGACACTATCGAAAGCTCGACAGTTCTACTGTAAGCAATATCACTGACAGCTGCTTGATGTTAACTAAGTGAATCAGGCCTCTAAGTAGGAAAAGATTGAATTCCATTGCACAGCCCGGGACAACATAAACCTGTGTGGATTTGATCATCCCGAACTGGAGTCGGCTGTTAATTATACTGGCAAGAATTTTATCGTCCGTGATTGGCCACCAGTTTCCGATTAGGGAGGGATTCCTGTTCGACTTCAGAATCAACCCAGTGTGGCATTGCACTAACTCACTTGGTATTTCACCAGTGAGAAGAAAGGGGTTGACAAGTATCACCAGGATAGGAAGAATGAGGTCCCACACCTTGCGATAGAATTCTACGTCTAATCCACCCGGCCCGGGTAACTTCGGGCGCGGCATGGTAAGACGATTTATTTCTGATGTGGTGATTGGTCTATCTGGCCCTTCTTGTATTTGAGTAGGAAATTCATCAACGGTCCAGGGAGAGCAATCAGGGGTATCACTGCTGTCTTCGAAGAGCCGCTAGTAGTGCTTCGTAAAGGAGACAAGTATTCGTTGTTGCCGCTGATGGTTTGTTGACCGAGCGTAGAGCGTAGTTACACCCGAATTTTAAGGATTTTCTCCTCTCTGACTTTTTATTTCTGCTTCTATTTCCGAGTTTATTTTTCGCCATATATTATCACTTTGTAGACCTTACGTTGATTGGCTTGAAACCAACTTCGTTCCTTGTAAAGATTGCGAAACCGATGTCTTTTAGCAAATGCGTTTTTACCTCTGCCTTAAAACTAACCTACGCACCCCAATCTCAGCCAGTGTTGTTCCAAGTAGAGCACACAAATGTTGAAGCTTAGCTGAGAACAGAGGTGAGAAATGTGGTGAAAGTCGCCATGGGTCAGGACCCACCTTTATACTTTCGAACCATTGCAGCGTAAGTAGGATTGGACTGTGATCCGAAACGTTATCATTAAAGTTTTCAAGCTGTACCAACTCCTCGGTTTAAACAGGTGTAAGCTATCGTGTTTGGATTACGGACTCTCCATTACATCTACGAACTAGGAGTCTCTTAGGAAAGTTTGTAAGTTGCTGTAGCCTACTTCGTGTCCCGCTTCTTGAGTTGCCTCCAATTTTGTCGAGTGCTGGATTTTCAATACAATTAAAGTCCACCTTTAAAACAATGTGGTGGGCTCCTTAAAGGTAAGTTTCTATTGTCGAAAAGAATGCGGGTCTCTTCGCAAGAATCAGAAAATTACAGTACGAAAATACAGGATATTTGTTGGTAAAGTCTTTGATATTCTGATACCTGTAAAAGTGGGTTTCTTGCAGAAATAACAGTCTAATATTTTGAATCAGCATACATTTCCATATCGCCTCTTCTTCAGATAGTGAAAGGAGCCCCTCACACGTTAAGAGAGGCAAAACAGAAGGGGAGAGTCATGTATTAACACGCTGGTGTTCCTCGGCCCAGATCTCGGATGTCAAGATTCTTTACAAAACGAACCTACTGCTGAAAATGTGTTCCATTTCCTGAGTAGTAGGGATTGATACTTCCAGTTGTATGTGATCCTCAGAGTCAGCTGTAGCAGGAGACGGCATTTCAGGCTCTTTTGATGCTTTGTTTTCCTTGACACAGCTTGCGAGAAGGTGTTCTTGTGTTTCGATAAAAGCTCTGGGAAAGTCTCATCATTATTAAGAGGTGGTTGTGATTCTTTTATTACTCCTAATCTTTCGGCAAATGTGCGTTGCGGGTAATTTGTTATACGGTGGTCTGCACTATTACATTTTTTACAGGGCTTTTCGCATTTGCTAGAAATGTGCCCTACATCTGACCAGTTGTAGCACCTGGTTCTGGGGCAGTCAGTAGAACCACAGCGCAAACAATGCTTCTGGACACCCAGATAGTTAATTAGAACTCTTAATGTCCCTATGGTAACGATGTTCGGTACTGGTGTTTTCATATCAATATCAATAGTGAACGATATTTCGCCTAAGTACCGATTTCGTTCTTCCTGGTAGGTATGCTTTTTAATTTTTTTTAAAAATGCACTAATCTGGAAAATAAAATAAAAACCTCTAACCTTCTAACGGTGAATAAAAGAAATAAAATAAAAGAAATAACAGAAAAATACCCGAAGTATGTTCTCAATGAAAAATGTATATTAGAAAATATATATTAAGTTTTACATAAAACATGAAAGGTGTCTTAATTTCTTACCAAAAATTAAAATAATCAAATAACTTTTTAAAAATGAACATAAAATTTTTAAATATAATTAAAATTGCAAGATAATTGTATAGAAAATTAAAAATTATTAGGTAAAAATAACTTTAACTAACACTTATTAAGGATTTAATTTTACATATTATATAAAATTATAAAATTATCTTTTCATTATTTTTAATGAATTGGCTCTAACGTGGTATATGTTTATGACCCTTTTCTTTGAGGGATAAATAAAAATAATAATAATAAACAATTTATATCTAAGAACTCATTGGTGTAATATTAGATTTTGGGAATTAATATGTAGTTACGCATAAATAGTGATTATAAAGGTAATGACACCAAATAATATTTCACGTAGAATTCTTATGAATAGCGAACGTTCAAATAATAAAGTAGATTAAATAAAGTAGATTAAATAATCTCTACTTTATTATTTGAACGTTCGCTATTCATAAGAATTCTACGTGAAATATTATTTGGTGTAAATGTAAATAATAATATTTCACGTAGAATTCTTATGAATAGCGAACGTTCAAATAATAAAGTAGATTATAGATTATTTAATCTACTTTATTATTTGAACGTTCGCTATTCATAAGAATTCTACGTGAAATATTATTTGGTGTCATGCGGTGATTGATTCATTCAATCCAATACCCTTGGAGGGTAATGGATGGCAATGCTGTAGCCAATGAAGTTCTAACTGAGGCTCGGGTATTGCTGTTACCCTCTTGCCATGATCAGAGCTTTAATAGCGCAATAACACCTTATCCCTACACTGTCCTCTACAGATAACGGGGAAGATGAAAAGCATTATTGCTTCGCCCCTTTAAGCCAGTCCTTATAAGGATAAAGTAGATTGTAATCACAAGAATCTGTGAACTGGAATTACGTAGTAAGTGAATTGTCGGATTGATGATGAATTGTGATAACAATTAAAGTGATTAAATAAATTTTGAATCGCATTAGAAGAGTAGCTTGGATAAACGCAGATAAGAAAATCTTTTTTAATCTTAACAAATAAAATCACTGATAGGAATATAGACATGGAAAAACTAATAGATGAAACGAAATTCGGAGACGTATATTGGGAGTTCATCAGATTAGGGGAAGTACTTAATAATAACTGGCCAGGAAAAATAAAGTTGCATGACAGTTTTTCCCCATAATTGTCACCGAAGATAGTCTGGATGACCGAAACCATGAGAACGTGACAGCATGAAACATCAGTCAACAGGGACCAGAGCAATCACTAAATCCCGAAGATGCGGCAAAACTCCAAACCATTGTCCACACCGTACCGGACACAGCTGACACACAGGAGGATTTCCAAATAGTTAAAAATAAAAAAAGGAAAATCTCCATTACTAAAGAAACACTCAAACCAGTGGAAATTGAGACTAATAACGATTCAAATGAAAGAATACCCCAGTCATCCTAGAAATCACATTTACGAGAGCCACCAACACAGAAGAAGGAATTCGCATCCAATCAAAAACTTCCACCGATTACAGAAAACTAACCGAATTACTGGATAATAGCAACCTTCCTTACCATACATTTGCACTCAATAGTGAGAAGAACCTCAAAGTTGTGCTCAGAGAGGTAACAGAATCAATTATAATAGACGAAGTTCAAGTAGACCTCCAAAACAGAGGCTTCAGACCTGTTAAAGTCAGCCGCATGCGCAGAGCCGACAAAACACCATATCCCCTAATACTGGTTGAAATCAGCAAAGACCAGAAACACATCTAGGATCTCCAAACTATCTCTGATTTAGCCATAAAGACTGAATCATTAAAACACAAGTCAATAACGACGCAATGTCATCGCTGAGAAAAGTCTGGCCATGCACAACGCTGTTGCAAAGCAGATTATCGATGCGCTAAATGTGATGGCAAACATGCAACGATTGAATGTTAAAACCCACGCACACAGCCAGCAAAGTGCGCAAACCGCCGAGGCCCACACCCCGCCAATTACATGGGCTGTGCCGGCATTTCCCCAAAATCAGAAGACACAACTTCAAATCAACACTCCTACAAGAGCGCAGGTCCTCCCAACAAACCATGGTCTCCACAACAAACGGAAGGACGTACGCTGAAGTAGCAAGACCAACCTACCTACCTAAACGACCTAAAGTCAAGAATAAACCACTCACATCAAAGTAATAAACTTAACCTTCAGAACATAACAACCTGCATAGGAGAAATACTTGCACATACAAGATCTAACTGAAAACACCACCACCTTTATTAACTGGAAACAACTCCCCTCAGTCTTCCAGGAAAACCTCGGCCCAGTTCCACATATAACATCCACCGAAGAAATAGAAAAGGCAGTGACAACCTTTGAAAAACAAATATTAGCAGCAATGTCACAGGTAACAAATTTAACCACACATGCACAGCCAAACAGACTCCCACAGGAAGTCAAACAACTTCTCCGAAAAAAAGAACAGGCTACGAAAACAATATCTTAGAACAATGAATCCCACAGACAAACAGGTAGTTAATAGAGAACGAACCTTGTTCGGTATGCAATAAAGACCATCGAAACCAACATTAGAACAACAAGATACATCATCGAAGCAGATAGGACCAGTCAATTTGGAAAGTTATGAGGTCGCTCAAAACAAAACACACTCCCTCCAATCCAAGGTGAATGTGGAATTGTTTGTACAGATGAAAGAAAAGCAGAATCATTTGCAGATAGTTTAGAAAGACAATTTAGCCACAGTTATGCACATGTAGACTTAAACTTCATAAGAAAGATCCGCATCCAAGTGCGTAAATAAACTCAGAACGCTACACCCACAGTCCAACATACAAACATACAACATACATATTGCCAGAAGAAATTTATCCAATCATGAGAAAGCTAAATAACAAAAAGGCACCGTGTCCAGATGGAATAACGAACAAAGCGCTCAAACTGCTCCTCCCATGTAAAGGTATTATGCATCTAGTGGCCATCTCCAATGTCATCCTACGACTAAATGACTTTATTGACAGATGGAAACTAATAGATGTCTTTCAAATTCCGAAAGCAGGAAAAAATACACAATTTCCACAGAACTATCGACCCATCACCCTACTAGGGGCGGCTCTTGCACAGGCACTGCGGAACTGTAGCACCTTCAGTTTTTCTCGATATATAAATATATTTATTAATTTATTTATATTTGCTTGTAATATTTAATTTTATCGTCAACAATCCTATACAATTCTCTTATTTTGTATAAAAAATAATAAAAATCCATCTTGTAGCACTTAGGAGGGCGCTAGCAGCACTGTGTTTACCACAGTGTCATATTGCTATGCGCGCAAGTATACGCACGTCATAGTGAGATGCGAGCTATTAGCGTAATGCGGCACTGTCCGTCGCGCAGTTCCACTGTTGTTTATATGCAGTTTGCGCTAGTAGTAGAGTGTTCGTAGTGCTTATCGTGTTTACTCAGTCTCTCTAAATATTTAGACATTACAATTAAAGACATAACATTTGTTATAGTTTTTATTTTAGAACATTATTGGGGTTAAGATAATGGATTTTATTTTTAAGTAATTTTGAATTATACCAAACTGTTTAATTTTATCGATAATAAACAATATTTTTTCATGTTTAATTTTTTTTTACCATAATTTTGATATTTTATTCAAACACGTATACACTGTACTTACAGTGCGTATGTATATTTCAAAAGTTACAGCACCCCCACGATTTCAAGCCACGAGCCGGCACTGCAGCCTACTATCATGCGTAGGCAAGATAGCTGAACGCACTATTCTTATACAGATTCAAAAAGCAGCCGTAAATAACCACGTCATACAATGAGCAATTTGGCTTTGGGAAATATCACTCCACAACTCTCCAAATATACGGAGTTATCGAATACATCACTCGAGGAAGTGAATGGCACCAATACTTTGGCACAGTCTTCCTGGACATTACTCAAGCATTCGACAGAATCTGGCATTATGGACTAATTACATATGTGAACAACAGAAAATTAAGAATAAAGATCGATGGAATCAGATCCACTGAAAGAAGAGTCACAGCCGGAGTCCCCAACGCTCTCTGCTATCTCCCTTACTCTTCTCCATATACATAGCAGATCTCCCCAAGTTGTCCCCATCCATCACCGCTCTCTAAGTCGATGACACGATTATCACAGCCAGATCCCTCCGTCCGCAAATGGCCGTAAACAAGTTGCAGATAGCAATCAACGAATTAGAGAATTGGTACAGCAAATGGCGTATCTCAATCAACCCAGAAAAAAGTTCCGCAGTACTTTTCACCAGACGTAAAGCAGAACCGAACACAAGTATACAAATGTTTGAAAAAATCATCGCTTGGCACAACTCTACCAAATATCTAGGAGTTCATCTTGATAAACGCCTAAATTTCAAGACACACATAAATGGTGTCTCCACTGAAGCAAGTCAGACAATAGCAAAGCTATATCCACATTTGAATAAGAACAGCTTCTTAAACATAAACAAAAAAATTCTCCTCTACAAATCAGGATAAGACCACAACTAACTTACATCTCACCATTATGGGGACACACACAACTAAAAGAAACATCAACAGATAACAGACAATCCAGAACAATGCCTAAGAATGGCATTTAATGCTCTTGGTTCATCAAAAACCTCCAGTTGCACCGAGAAGCCAACCTATCAGATATCCAGACCTACATGATACGCATTGCAGAAAAATTCTTCACAATCACAGATAATCACCCAAATATATAAACAGACGGAACGAAAGTAAAATGGTCAACAGCTAGCTAATGAAACACTTTATGCTACCACGTATGCGTGATCCCTCTCCCATATCTTATTTGGCGGTAAAATCTAAACGGACCTTTAAAGTTATTCCTCGGACACTCGGACTGTGAATTCCGCAACTCAAAAAAATTCTTAGGATGCACCCTCTATTAGGCAATAATTTACCATTTCGGGTTTAGAAATACGTGACGACAGTTATCTGTCATTCTTTTCCACAAAGTCGTGCTGTCGTCGGAAGTCATGAACTCAACTGTTGGCGACGATCAACTGCAAAAAAAAAACCAGCTACCTACCGATTTTCAAAAGTTCGTTTAGGCTAAAGATGTTCTTGGCAGTCTCATTACTCGCAACCCAGACGGCATAGAAACAGTTGATTACAGACTTAACAAAGGATGGTCTAATATGAATCAATTAAACGAAATATGGAAAAAAAACATTATTATTATACCTACAGCGACGTGTGCAGCCGACACTTGGACACTCAATGAGGAAGAAATACAAAAAATCAGAGCATTTGAAATGAAATGGTAAATGAACATGTTTCGACGTCACAGGGACTCATCAGATATTTCCCTCTATATATGATCAAGATGGTCTTGATCATATATAGAGGGAAACAATCTTGTTCGTAAAAATAAATAAATAAATAACGCATTTTACTGTACGTCCACAGATGTGAGACCCTTCGACACTTCTGCGCATGTCAGAAGAAGGAGAATCCATTCCGATAATAGGGTAATCCTGCAATCCGAATTGCAGGATTAGTCGTTTATTATTACATGTCGGAAAATTAACTTCTGTTTTATGAACATTGTGGTTTATTAAGTGATAACTATTTTGTTTTTATAACAGTTGGAAAATTTTACGTATAAAGCACGTGATTTCTCGTGTTACTGACCAAATCGTACATCGCCTTATTTCTTTTCCCCCTTCAACATGAATTGATTCTTCTTGGCACCGAGCCAACTGAGGTTCTCGTATCTGTGGTCGGACAGTAGTGGTTTTGAGCTGATGTCTTACTCCACCGTTTTTTTTTTTCCCCGCAAAGTAGACAACTCCATTATACCTCTTTTTAATCATGAGTCAGTAGGACTACTTAATTTATCATCTCTCACAAATACGCAAAAACATGCTTAAAAAAAAAGCATGCGACAATAAGAACAATACACCACTAGTAGCCCTGCATCAATGAAACCGATAATCAGGAACACTTTGCGCCCACAGAATTTTTTTTCGCACTATATTCCACTATCTGTATATTGTTAAAACACCAAGGTGTAAGCACAAACTTTTGCAACAACAACAATCGTAGTGTTAGTTCTAAATATCCATGCGTTAACATTTACTATTTAACACTTTGAAGTCGATAGGAGAGTGTACAGTTAGCCATATTAATCATTTCTCTTTCCAAACCAATGTAGAAACAAAACTAGAGAGCGATATCTGGATTGGATGTTTTTTTTTTGTTTTTTATCTCTTTCAAGTGAGGCACATCTGAAATACATGTTTTCGTAAAACTGAACCTAGAAATAACTGTTTGCTTTATATATCACGCATAATGGACTATAAATATCTAATCGAAAAACAAAACAAAACTAATCGACTCCCACGACGAGTCCTCGATTCGCTGAATGTCTCAGTTAATAATAATAATAATAATAATAATAATAATAATAATAATAATAATAATAATAATAATAATAATAATAATAATAATAATAATAATAATAATAATAATAATAATTTTATAAACATTAATTTGTTTTCTTAAAATGTTGTCATAATTATTTTACAAATGATATGTGCTGTTATATTTATAATATTTACTAGTACACCTTTATTTTATAAGAATATTGTTAATAGAATAAAGCGCAGTTTCTTTCTTAATCCCTGTGGAAAGAGATTGCAAGAAAAGATATGCAAGGATGGCGGCTCGCGTGTTAGTGTTTTGTGTAGTGTATTATATTATTCATGGTGAATTGTGAATTTGACTGATATGTTTTTAGCGAGATTTAGGCTTATTCATTAGTATTAGCAGTTAATTGCTTGTTGCCATAAACAGACACTTTATTTTTCCATAGTGGTTTATCCAGGTAAGTCAATTGAATTTACAAAGGCGATACGCTAGGCCTACTGCCGCTAGTATCGCCATTGTTTTATATCGTGACATTTTATTGCTGGTAGGCACCTTATTGTGTCTACGGGATTTGTTAGTGGATCCTCAAAAGTCCACAGGATTATCCTTACCTGCTCGGAACACCTGAGCAATCTCTACTCTTTCTCCATCTGTGTCTTTACACATTTCTAAATTATTTTCATGGCAAAACTTCTGAATGAGGCCAAATTCGAGGAAGTATACATGGAATTCTTCAGACTAGGAAAGCTGCTGAGTGATAATTGGCCAGTAAAAGTCAAGCTCTTTGACACATCCCCCCCACAGCAGTCACAGAGGACTATATGGATGACATAAGTGAAGAGCCCATAACTCTGACGCAATCAGATTTTGCACACTCCCCAAGTATGGAAGATGCTACATCCTAAGACAGCAGTTATCATACCTTGGAAACAGATACAGAGTTCCAGTTGGTCAAAAAGAAGAGGAAAATCTTCACCAATTTGAAAGAACCCAAACAACAGGGATAGAAACACTCAATGGTCCTAAAGAAAAGATACCACCAGTCATATTAAGGGATAAGGAAAAACGGATCCCTGACTCGTCAGCCCTCAGAGAACAAAACATCTCAGTCTCATCGGCCAAAAACTCAGATGAGGCAGTTAAAATACAACCCATTACTGTCTCGGATTACAGACAGATGACCAGATTTATGGACAATGCTAACGTCCCATATCACACCTTCACTTTACCCAGCGAAAAGAACCTGAAGGTAGTTCTACATGGGATAGCTGAAAGTATCACTCCTGCAGATGTGACCACTGATCTCTCCAGACAGTGCCTGTCTCCAGTTAAAGTGAGCAGAATGCTCAGATCAGATAAAAGACCAATGCCTTTGGTGCTGGTGGAAATAAGCAACACACAAAAGCAGATCTATGAACAGACTGTAGTATGCGGACTCAAGCTTTCAACTGAGCCTCTTAGGAAAAGAGCATCTGCAGGTCAGTGTCATAGATGCCAAAGGTTTGGACATGCCCAAAAATTATGTAAGGCAGCCTTCAGGTGCTTGAAGTGCGGCGAGGGACACTAGACCATCACATGCACCAAACCACGCAGAACTCCAGTATGCTGTGCAAACTGCAGAGGATCTCACCCCGCCAACTACAAGGGATGCCTTTCCAATCCAAAAAATCGATGATCAACAAAAGTCAATCTTGCGCCTCCACATAACAACGTTTAAGCAACCAAACAAATCGTCCTCCAATCCGAAACACCTTGCCTTCTACCTCACAGGAAGGAACAACCATGACCAAAACATATGCTGAGGCTGCAAGAACTAAGCCTCCTTAGTCCTCCTTTCTCCTACATCTCTCGAGGGAGAAAGCTCCAACATAACATCCGTTTTAACAGCCTCACTTGCCACTATGCTGCAGGAATTCAGTGAGACATGCCCCTCAACATCTTCCAGAAAGAGATTCCTACAAGGCACTCAAAACATTATAACAGCCACCTGTCATGAGTAATAAATTCAAACCAAAAGCTCTTAAGATAATCGCATGGAATGCAAATGGATTGAAGAACAAGATTTTGGAACTTCAAGAATTTTCAACTCATCTCAGTGCTGATATCATCTTGATTGGTGAAACACACCTAAGACCAGCTAATAACTCAAACATCCGTGGATACACAATGTACAGAAACGACAGAATTGGCACAAGAGGTGGAGGCACAGCCATATATATTAAGAGTTATTTGAATCATAATACAATAGACAAGCCCAAAACAGTAAACCTGGAGGTGACCGGTGTGGAGGTACATATCTTCAATCCTGGGAGTCTCAAGATCTATGCTGCTTATGACCCTCCAAGCATTCCTCTGCTGACAACAGATCTGGACTCCATACTTGGTCCAAATGACTCCATAATTATAGCAGGAGATTTCAACTCAAAACACACAGCTCGGTACAGCTCATCAACTAACATCAAAGGCCACACACTTTTCAACTATGCAATGCTCAACTCTGTTGTTGTGACCGGCCCTACCGAACCCACACACCTCAGTCCTTCGGGTGGCTCGGATGTGCTGGACATTGTCATCTTTAAAAATTTAAGATACCAATTCAAATTGGAATCAGTCAACGAATTATCTTCTGACCACAGTCCCATAGTGCTTAATCTAGATTCATCAGATCAATTCTCTCCTCTGCACACATTCATACCATGGGACAAGTTAGCCAAGGTTCTTCCCGATCATATTGGTCCGGTGCCCAATATCAGTAAAAAGAAAGAGATTGACACAGCAATAAAAAATTTAACCATACAAATTCAGAAAGCAATAGAATCAGTCAGACAATCCACTGTCTTCCACCCGTATCTCTGAAGAAATCATGGATCTAATCAGAGCAAAAAATAGAGCCAGGAAGAGATACCACAATACCAGAGCCCCACAAGATAAAACAGTATCGAACAATCTAAACAGACAGGTCCGAGAAGCTCTTCAAAAACACAGAAACCATCAATGGGAAACCAAATTGGCTAACATCAATACTGAAGATTAATCTGTATGGAAATTCTTAAGAGCAATCCGCACCAAAAAGCAACTCATACCCCTATACAAACAACCAAGAAAGGGACAGTTCACAAAGATGAAGAGAAAGCCGAAGCACTAGTAGATAACCTAGAATCTCAGTGCAACTCATCTTATACAAATCCAAATATCAACCTTATGTACAAGATTCATTGTCATGTTAGGACAACCTTAAGACAGAACACTGTTAAAATAATAAAATCCTGTAATTTTGAAAACTCAAGTATTTATTTGTGGCGGTTTGAACTCAGAAGATTAAAATATTAATATTTATTAAAATATGAATTTTTAAAAATAATATAAAATATTATATTTAATTAAATATTAAATATTATATTATATATTAAAATATGAATTTTTAAAAATAATATAAAATATTATATTTAATTAAACTGTGTTATTAAATCAACTAAAAGGCTTCAATAATAAATCGAAAAGGTACACTCGATCCTCGGCAGACGATACAGAAGAATGTTGCAATCTGGTTATTTAAAATTTGAAATATAATCTCTTTTACCTGAATGGTTATCGATCAGAGGTCCAGAAATATTTAAATAAAGAGAATACTCTTTTAGAAAATAAACGGATTTCTATAAAAATAAATAAAAAAAGTTCATAATTCCTTTAAAATATTAATTTATTTTTAAACTATGAAATAAATTATTAAATTATTTTGAATATATTAGTACACTTTTTATTAATTTTTATTATTACTCTATAAATGAAAGAAGGTTTCTTTCTTAAATTTTTGAATTCATCTTAAGTTACAATTAATGTTATTAATATTAATACAAATAAATGAACAGAATTGGACAGTACATGCACAGTATAGCAGAGTGGTGAAAAAAAAAATGGAATAATATTTGTTGGTAGAGTTCAGATATATTTTTGAAGTATGCTAAATTTTGATCCTAACCGGAACAATGGCCGTAACTCTTCATCAAGAATATCTTACAATAAGTCACATAATAATAATAATTATTGTTATTAGAAGGAATGGCATATTAACGTTTAGTCAGAAAAACAGCGCATTCATTTGAAACAAATTTGATTGATTGATTGATTTTCGTCTTCTAGCAACATTCTCCTCAAATGACTATGTATTGGGAAGAAAAGAAGTATGCTGGTATTTTACGAGATTCAACATATTCAATCAACTACGTATCATATTCTCTGTTGCAAGAAATACGCATATTACAGAATTATTTTAATTTTAATGTTTAGTTTCTCTACAAAAAAAAATTATGATTTATTAGTTTGGTCATGTTTTATCCGCTATCCAGAGAAGATTCAAATAAATATAACAGTCGATTCTGAATAACGTATTGTTATGTAATTTCGATGTATCGTTTTAAAGATATATAAAATTGCATACGAAACAATCTAACTGAATACATATCTCTAAATTTCGATCTCAATAATCACAAGTTTCATTTTTGAAGTGCAATGACTGGTTATCAGTTCAGCGTAAGAACTAAGATCCTCGTAAAAAGACCTTGATAACAGTCCTAATCAATTTTATACGGAACTTTCACTTCCGGGCTAGCTTTTCTTGAAGTGGCCTCTTAGAAAAGGCCAACCTATCGCTCATATATCTTGTAGCCTTCCTTCAGCGTTATGAGGAAAATGAAGATTAGAATGACGTATAGGTTCATTCGCAATGATCTGTTTCTTGACCTGAGCTTATTGATAAGAAAATAAAGCTAAAAAACTAGTAGATCAGACAGGACATTTCAAAATATAAAAGAAAGGAATAGCAATACTAATAAATTGATATTTTATACTCATTGAGGTATGATCATTCTAAAGTGTCGGAAAACACACGCATTAAAAGACAGCAAATATGAAGACAGGACTTATTTAATTTACATCTGCATGCCTTATTACATGCCTTAATTTACATGCCTCATGTATTTTCCAAAGTACTAACAAACCTCTGTAAGCAGGTGATATACAAAATGGACTTCATGGCAGAAAAAGTTGGAATATCGACACCCGATAGATATATTAAAAGTCGAATCAATATTTGATACATTTGAAAGCTGTATACTTTTTTATAACCTATATGGAACATTGAGATAAGCGTGAAGATCTTTCGCGTACCCCCGGGGGTACGCGAAAGGTCTTCAGGGGATACGTGGCAATTTTCGGCTATGCATCATTAACGCATGGAACCACTATTAAGAAAAAAAATAATCATTTTAAACGTATATATTTCTCCATGAATTATATATTATGTATGAATTCTCCTACTCAAATTGCGAGTTTCTATTGCCAGGACGTGAACGTCGTGGCGATAGTAACTCGCCCCCTGCGGTAAACAACACCCTCTCCAACAGCGTCTATACTGAAGACACACACACAAAAAAAGTAGTTTTATTGTATCACTGAATAAGGTATTGAGACATTTGCAGTCTGTGTAATATATTTCTCAACAAATAGTGCAATTAGAGACAAGTGGGAATATAAACGGCACTAACTAATGAATCACATCTCCCCCTCCAACAGAAACTGCTGTATAGACTCAAGCAAAACCATATGTTGCAGGTGCAACATATGGTTTTGCTTGACACTACCCCGTTGTGAACGTGTTAAAGCTAAGAAATATATAGTGAATGTGTTTCAGATATTATGGAATTCGATTGAAGAGATTAGCATTTCAACTCAACTGTTGGCTTGCCTTTGTCTTTGGTTCGCGCGATCTTTTGTCAATACCGCACCAATCATATGCACTTCTTTTTTTTTTTTTTTGAGAAAATCCCCGCATATATCTCGCACCAGATTTTTTAGTTTTAATTTTGGGAAAAAAATCTGAGTTATATTTGAGTAAATACGGTAATTTTTTTAGCTTTCAAATCCTTAAGTATGGATCATTGGTTAAAGACTAGATTTATAAAACGCACAAAAGAGAGCAATATAGCAAATACAAGTAGCTGTAAGCAACAAGAAAACGTTGATATTACATCTAGATCAAATGAAATTGATAATGGTGTGTCGTCTGACATCTCTAGAGAACCAACTGGGAAGAAAATGAAAAATCTTCGTAAGTATGATATGAATTACTTGAAATGTGGATTTTCATGGATGGGAAATGAAGAGGAACCTATTCCAAATTTTGTTCTATTAAAAATAAATCATATTTTTTGTTTACTTGAACATAATTTCAAATAAAATAGACATTTACAATGAAATATACTTTATTTATTTATTTATTATTTTGATAAGGGGGTATTTAGTAATAATGAAAATTTAAGAAGGGGTACGCGGATATCTGAAGTTTGAGAAACATTGCTCTAGGGCACCAAATCTCGCTATTTGTTATGTTCAGCTACCTGATGGAATTCTAGATCTGACGACAGTCCGTCTAACGCTTCCAAGAGGGTCTTGTTCTGTCGATTAGGGAAGTGAGTCAGTACAAAGATACTTTCAGTTAATCAATTTTTCGTCGAATTATATTTGTGTCATTTTTCCCACCTTTTGACGAATTCTATTTTCAGTGAATTTTGCCGAAATGTGATTGAAACGTTTACAGAAATATTTCAATGGTTTCTCGTTAAATCCATATGCACTGCACAAGAAAATTTCCTTTATTTCTTAGAATTTCTGACAAACTTTAAGCGGAAGTACACTCAACAGCTCATTGCACACGGAAGAGGATGCACCAATATTGAACATAAATTCAGTTCCTCCATTGACTATCAGCGAATAGAAACTATCTGCTAGTAAATCTAGATTCGATTATAATAGTGAAAAAATATGATTGAAAATTCATAAATGCAGATGAGGTCATCGGTTGTGCATGTGTGTGTGTTTCTGATACGTTATTAAACGCAAAACATTTCGACATATTGTCAAAAATGTAAATATCCTTTTACTTCGTGAAAGTAAATGTAAACTTAAAGAATTTCGTATACGAACTGAAAAATATGTATGAACATGCACGGGGCCAAGCCAAATCTTCTCCCATTGATATTTATCGCGAGAAACAAATGGACAACTGCTATGAGAAGCCTTAATAAGAGTGATGCGAAACGCTTTCGCTTCCAAGCATTCGTGTTAGAAAATATTCCCAAACCAATACATATGAAGGCTTATCAAAAAAAGTTAGTGGAGTGATTTTTTTGTTCTTCCAATAAATATTAACCTAAGTATTTTTTTAAGGTTTGTTCTCAATCGCACACAACATCTATTATATGCTTTATATTCCCATGAATCCATGAAATTACTTTCAATAAAACTTAATATTTCAGCAAATTGCCGAGCAGTTTAATTTCCCCTTAAAGTTGAACAATAATGTGCCATTGGACTGAAATATCTCAGTCTAATGGCATACATTAGATTGTTTACGAAATCAGATTTGGGAAAAATCGCAATTAACTCTGAAACAAATAAGGCTGAGGAGATCATCATATTAGGTCTGTTAACTGGATGCGTCCTCTGTTAATTGCATATGTTTTACTAAAGATATACAAATATCACTGATAAAAAATAAAGAGTTTAAAAACAAAACAAAAAAAAACTAACATAGAGTTTGTCATTCAAAAAGGACACATGATATCAATATATACAATACATATTTGTGTAGACAAGATAACAGAGACAGATAGTGTATATGTACAAATAACTAGTAAAGATATAAAATTCAGATAAAAGAGACTAAAATTTTAAATCTAGTTCACCTGGCCATTCAAGAGCTGAAGGATCGGCCTCAAAAAAGTATCTCGGGTTACCAGGGTAGGCTCGTATGCTGCAGTCCTCCACAATGTGGCGGATGGTTGGTTCATTGCCCCACCGTCAAATTGGGGTGTAGGTGATCTTCCCCACTTGCGTAAGCTGTCTGCGCAAATACCATGTCCTGTGCATATCCTATTTAAGCTTTTCCATAGGTGGCGTGGAAGCTCAATCCCTTTTCGGATTATGGTTTGGAAAGATATACTTGTTGAAGTCTGGTGGCGATTTTTCTTTCCAAGTTTCTAGCCATTTCGAATTAACGTTGAAATCGCTATTTACAAGTTCTTCAGCCAATTTTAGTGGAATACGTTCGGAATTTAAGGCGATTTATAGTTAAATGTGGGACGTCGTCATTGGTGAGAGGGGATCACTATTTCTTTTTCTGTACTCTTTTACGAGAGCGTCTCGTCTGCGCAAGTTTGTAGTGCAATGTTGTTCAGAGCTGGAAGCCAGTAGAGGAGTGGATTTACCACACACTGTTATTGTTCTCATTGCAGCATTTATTTGCGTGTCGATTTGCTTGATGTGAGGACTGTTTAGCTCTACTGGAGAACAATAATCTGCTGCAGAATAGTTGTAGTGTTAGCCCAAGTTGTAGTATTAGGTGTGTGCGTGTGTGTGCGTGCGTGCGTGTGTGTGTGTGCGTGTGTGCGTGTGCGTGTGCGCACGTGTAGAGCACATGGAGACTATTTTCATATAATGTCGGATATTCCTAACGAACGAAGATTTCAGTCTGACAATAAAACTGCACAATATACGGTAATTTAGACTGTTTAGTTTTCGCCCAACAGCTGTGAAATTAGATATGTTCAATAAAATTCGCAAGAGTTTTAATAATTATTTCCTATGATTATGAAATATCTCATTCAGAAAAAATTAAAAAAAAATTATATATATAATATTTGCAAAAACAATTTATTATATTTATAATTTTTATTTTTATTTTCATTTTTCATTTTTATTGTATAATTTTAAATGCTTTCTTTATCAAGCTTTATAGTAATTTTAGTAATAGATTTTTAAATCAATTTTCGTTAAACCTAAAGCGATTTCTCGCGTGTTGAGTGGAACCGGTCCCATTTTGTGTCGCAAGACGAATCCTATCTTAAAGTTTAGGTCACGGACAAAAAAAAAAAAAAAAAAAAAAAAAGTTTGGGAAACGGTTCATTAGGCCAATGACATCTCGCATGTTCGGAGTATTAAAGTGTGTGTGTGGGGGGGACTTGAAATTCTTGTTTTGACTTAATACGAATGTCTATTTGGAAAGTTTCTGCAATGCAGGAGGTCCGTCAGTAAAATTACCAGGTTAATTAAAAAAAAAAAAAATACTCATCAGCCGTGTGGGTATGATCAGATTCAAGGAGGCAACTTCCTTAATTTCTAAGCACATTCGGCATGTTTGGACGAATATTGTTTTAAAAGCACTTACGTTAAAGTGCTCTGAATGTCTGATAGACAAAAAAAAATTTTTTTTTTAATCATTGAAAGCTCAAAAATGATCATCCTCTAATAGCAGAAAATGCGAGCTTCTAAACACGACCAGTAGTGTTTTTCTCCCAAAACAAACTGGAGTTTTAACATCGAAATTTAGCCAAATCGACGACAGAACATGCAGGAGTATGCAAAAAAAAAAAAAAAATACTAAGTCCTATTCAAGACATCTTCTTACATATAACATGCATAGACCAGAAATACATTTAAATAAGGCGATGATGAAACGCAGAGACGACTTGCTTAGCGATTTCCAAAAAGTTAGGTATAAAGAAAAGATTGCTTTCAAGAAATTTTTAGTTTATTTTATGTTAAAAAATAAACTAAAAATAAACCATTAAGAAAATATTATCTGAAATGCAAAAACAGCAAGTGTAAAAAATAAATTCAAGTATATTGTCAAAGATAATATTATATTATCATATATAATTTATATATATATATATATATATATATATATATACACACACACACACACAAAGGGAAGAGAACAGAAACAAGTTAAGTTGAATCTGCAAATAAGTCTCCTTTCAATGTTTCTTTATTATTATTTTTTAATTCATTCATTACTGTTTGTCTGCAAACTTCCGAACGAAGACTCGAATTTCTGTGATGAAAAACTCTGCTACCACCGTATGAGTCCGGCTAACTCACCTTAGCTGAAAAGCCTTGATAAAGATTCTTCGTGTCCTGCGGAATTCAAACCCAAGTCTTTCTAACTAAATGACATCGTCTAAACAAACTGAGCTACAGAGGCGCCTAGATTGTGAAAGAAAGAAAAAAAAAAAGAAAAAAAACTTCGGTATGTTAGCATGCAAAGAACTCTTGCAAATATGAACTTAAGGTGGAGAAAGTTGGATTCAAGTAATTCCAAGCCTCTCTCAAACCTGTCAAAGCAATTCAGTTTACTGCTCACTTTATACGCAATTTCCAACTTATAGCTGTGAGTCACGACCATTAACAAACAAACAATTTCGCAAAACCCATCGAAATGATATTTCTCAGGAAGTAAAAGGCAAAACAAGAAGAGACGTAAAACATACGGTGAGAAAAAAGTAGATGATGAATATGCGAACATACAGATATTTATGCAATAGCCCTATAAAAAATAAAAGAATAAAATAAAAACACGAATGGAATTAATAGCGGAGAGATAATGAATAAAACAGACTGTCGGTTTAAAAAATAAACAATTTTAAAAATTTGGTAGCTAAAAAAATTAAAAGAATAAAAATGGACAACACTTATAAAATATATACTAGAGCATAACGGTGTGCTGGTCGTTGCATGGAAATCGTCTTCAGATTTCCACGAAACTTCAGTTTAAAAGATTACAATAATACCATTTCAGATTAGGAACATGAGATACGAAAATTCTCTCTAGTATTCATGCTGGTAGAAATTGCATTAATCTGGCAATGACGGAGGTGAAAACAGGCTGTCCAACAATTTCAACACTAGAAAGTTCGGGTTATTTCCTTTACTGAATTAAAAAAAAATAAAAAAAATAAAAAAAACATATGATTTATTATTTATGTATGATTTATGTTTCAGCGGATTTATGTATTTCGATTCCTTTTTATAGTTCCAACTTGGTATCATTATTCCCACAAAGCCAGAAATTCACCCTACATTAAATAGAATAGCATATATATTTATTTAACTTTTTGTTTTAGTAGTATTAGTTACAAGTTTGAAATTACTGATTCATGTAACCCTTGACTATACCGTCTTATTTCTTTACCCAGCAGGCCTTAAATCAATTTGCTAAGTTGTCAGTACTTAATTTACTGCTTACAGAAATCGATATGGGGAGGGCCTTTCTTGTAAAGAAAATCCATTACATTTCCTTCTTTTCATTTTTTTAAGCATTCTCTCTCAATATTTTAGCCTTAAAATAAGTAAAAGCAAATCAGCGGAAAAGAAACTTTAATTATGAAACTGCATCAACAAAAATTTCTCTATATAGTATCTAAAATGAATCTAAATAGATTTATTTTGAAGTAATTGAAGCACTTCATGATGAAAGAATGCAGTTTTATTTTATTTTTTTTTTATCTACTGAACTAATTGCAAAGAAACCAACTTGGGTGGTGTAAATGGGAAAAAAGGTTCAAAACAACTGAAGGAATCACATGCAACTGAAGCTGAAGGGGTTGAAGTTTATTATTATTGTTGTTGTTTTTATTAATATTACTATTATTCGTTTAGCACTTTATGCTGAACTTTTCGAACAGAACAAAAATTACAATGCGTTAACTGTACAAATGCAAGTAACCTGAACAAAATAATCTCTCTGTGAAATGTAAATTTACAAATAAATAAACAAAAAATGCAATAATAATAGTACATGGATTTTTCTGAGACTAAGGTTTCACATAATAATAATTTCACATAATAATAGTACATGCAATGTATTAGAGTACGGTGTATCAAATTTCGATGAGTATTTGGTGCGTTTTTCTTTTTCGATGAGCGAAAAAGTTTCTTTACTGATGTTTCTTTACAGTAGTTTCTTTACTGATGCAATGCATTTATAGCATTTGTAGTAGCGCAGTTGGAAGAACAACGAGACACTGTGCCCTTTGATTAGAAAAGATCTGGGTTTGATTCTCTTCATGGCGAGAAAAATCTTATATGGACATTTTTCAAGATGAATTAACTGACCTCATACAAAAGCGGAAGATTTTTCACTCGGATACAGGAAAATCGACCAGAGAACATGCGCAATTAACTGACCAAAATACTGTGAGTAGACAATAGATAGCACAGTGTGCATGCCCATGATAAGTCCTTGGCGATGTCACGTAATAACAATAATAATAATAATAATAATAATAATAATAATAATAATAATAATAATAATAATAATAATAATAATAATAATAATAATAATAATAATAATAATGAAATCACTATGTGCTTGCATTGTGGACATTTTTCAAGATGAATTAATTGACCCCATACAAAAGCGGAAGATTTTTCTCTCGGATACAGGGAAATCGACCAGAAAACATGCGCAATTGACAGACCAAAATGCTGTCAGTAGGCAATAGATAGCGCAGTGCGCATGCCCATGATAAGTCCTTGGCGATGTCACGTAATAATTGTGGACATTTTTAAAGATGAATTAACACCCCATAAAAAGTGGAAGATTTTTTTCGCGGATACAGGTAAATCGCCCAGAGAACATCCGCAATTAACAGACCAAAATACTGTGAGTAGGCGAGATAGATAGCGCAGTGCGCATGCCTATGATAAGTCCTTGGATTCCTTGGCGATGTCACGTAATAATAATAATAATAATGATGAAATCACTATGTGCTTGTATTCCATGTTTTGAGATTTATTTTATTTTTATTTTTATTGGTATTTTTCAGTCATCTTAAAGGTGCTGAATCAACACTGCGAGAAAAAGAATGACTAAGTTACATAACTGATATTGAAAGAATTTAATTAAGTATTACATATTTAATTATTATTAATACATATTTTATTTGTTTATTCATTACAAGGTACTTTGACTTGAAATAGTTTTTTTTAACTTCTTTAAATAATTGAAGAAGCTAGCTTTATTTGTCACATTCAATAATGCCTCAAAATACGATGTGTACTGAACATTTATTTGAAGTACCATGCAGCAGCAATGTATTATAAATATTCGATGATTTTTTTATATTAAGATTTTTTTTATTTATTTTTTTAGACATGTTTTTGAAATAGCATAAATTCTAAAGCACTCACTTTCGATTCAAACAAATCACAATGAAAAGTAGTATGATGTAAAAGCGATTCTGGAGTTCTGTTATCAAATAGAAGTTTGAATAGAAGTCACAATAAAAAAAATAGCGAAGGATCTAACGGAGAATGCAGTTTAGGAGAACAAACATCATCGGCAGCTTTAAATTAGACAGAAGTGCCGGAAACCAATCTTCGGTGCCTACGATGTAATCTCTATGGAATACTCTTCATAAAAGTTCCCTTCCTTACACTGAATCTCATCAACAAATCTGAGATGCACAGCTTATGCACCAGTTCTCAAGGGGACACGCAATCAAAAGTAACTTGCTAGACAGAAAACACACATATGAAGTGCAGGAAACAAGCTAGGAGAAATGCCGTGTATATTATTAGGATTTCGACTCGTCTACCAGTAAACACAACTTTTCTTTTTTCTTTCGTGCCTTATGATGTTCAGAATTCCATACTGAAATCGTATAAACCATTAATTGAAATTTTTTCTCTGTGATCTCAGGAATATGTAAGTAACGAAAATATTTCCATATTCATGTTACTTCAAGTTTCAAAACAGAGCAGCAACAAAGTAGCAAAAAAATCTTGGTTCAAATATCATTATATACAGGGTGTTCGGGATAAATTTGACAGTTTCGTAAGGAAAAAGAAAATCTTCTTTGTATCTATTAAATTTAATGAATTGACAAAAAAACATTACAGGCAGAGTTAATTACAATACTATCAACAAGATTTACTCAAAATAAAAAACCATTAGCATCGATCACAGCTTCAATTCTGCTTCGGAACCTCGAACAAGCTGATGCTACAGTCTCCCTGGGAAGGGCCGCAAAAACTGTTTTAATTTTATCCATTAACTGGGCTTTTGTATTACTGGAAGTGCGATTGGTGTCTTTTTCAACTGCGCCCCATACAAAATAATCCATGGGGTTAAGGTCTGGGGAGTTTGGAGGCCAAACATTGGTGAAGTCGTAGAAATTTTCAGACAACCATTTTTGACTTTTCCCAGAGGTGTGGCAAGGGGCCGAATCCTGCTGCCATACATACGGCCTACCATTGGCTACCCTTGTTATCCAGGGCTTGACTACAGTTAGCAACTCCACGAACAAAGCCCGAATTCCAATGCCAGGGTTCTTCAACATCTGTTCCTGCAGATTTGCGAGGAATTCTGCTGTACGAATGCAATCAGATCGTCTGCTAGGGATCTTTCTTCTTGCTACATCCTCGTAGTCACCATTGCAAGTCTCTAGTTCATGCCTGATTGTTTTTACTGTATTCAGGGAGCATTGGGCAGCAGTCGTAATATCCTTATTTTGATGGCGGGCACGAATCATCATGATACAAGTTATTCTCTTCCATGATTCAGGTGGGTTCCAGCTATCCATCCTTTCTGACATCTTGTATATGAATGAAGAAGGGTCCAAACTTTTAAATGAAGAGAAGTGTGTGTTAATACATGTAACTTACGGAAAAATATAATTAATTATAAATATGTCAAATTTATCCCGAACACCCTGTATATATATATATATATATATATATACGAATAAATTAATAAATTAAATTAAATTCATATCATAATGTACATACAACGATTCCCTTGTAAATAAAGAAGTAATTCCTTAGCAGCATCGTAAATAGAGAGAAATGTATTTTACTTAACTGTCGACTGCCATTTAATTATTTTTCTCTATTAGATTTCCAACCTGGAAGACACGAAGTTCTAAAATAAGTCCAAATTTTTTCTCCCGTTAGAGGGCAGAATAATGGTTCTTACGTCACTGATCTGCAATCAAGAATTTTTTTTTTTCAATCTATTTACTATTTAGATATTTTAATAATAAATTGCGTCTGTAATTGATATAAGTGAACTACACTGGATTTTCTAGCAAAACATATTTAAATTTTCGCTGAATCATGCAATTATATAAAGAGATTTACTTTAAAGCATTATGCGTAAAGAAAGAAAAATATTTACTTCTTTATGCAAATAGATTCGTAACTCGTGTGTTGCTCATTAAATTATTCACGACATTGACACTATTTAGAAGTGTCAATGTCGTGAGTAATTTAATGAGCAACACACGAGTACCTTTGTGATTTATATGGCCTAGATATATAGGTCATGCGGTAATGGCGGTCGAAACGCTAGAGAAAAGAATACAGAATTTTTCCAGTTTAGTAATTAGGATTTTTATTATATTATATTTGGGATAACCTAAATATACTCTCACTTTATTTCGTAAGCTTACCGATGTTTTAAAAAAAACTATTTTTTTAAAAAATAGTTTTAAAATATGTTTTAAAAAAAAACTATTGTTTACTGTGTTATGAAGTTGATTATTAGATCTAAATTTATTTCTGGGAGAAAAATACATCTACCTAGATTTGACTCTCAAAGACACGAGAATCGTTTATTAAACGATTCTCCTATCAGAGAATACATAGGAATATATTTGAGGCCATTGGGTTTACGCAAAAGAAGGTACGGCGATATGATTATAGTATGCCCACACTTGCTGAGCTTCGCTTGGCTTTGTGCCAAGAATAGTCGATTCATGCTGAAGGGGAGAAAGAAATGAAGGATGTACAAATTGGTCGCAAACACGCGAAATCACGTGCTTTATAGGTAAAATTTTCCAACTGTTATATAAGCAAAATAGTTAGCACTTGAAAAACTACAATGATCATAAAAGTTAATTTTCCGACGTGTAATAATAAACAACTCATCCCACAATAAGGTTTGATTACCCTATTATCGGAATGGATTCGACACTTCTGAGCATGTCAAAGTGTTGACATGCGCAGAAGTGTCGAAGAGTCTCGTGTCTGTGAGCGTACTACATAAGAACACACAGACACACCAAAAAATAAAATAAAATAATTAAAAAGACTGCCTCCTTTGCTAGATCAGAAATAATGACACACTCGCTCTGGATTGAAAGATCAGAATGAGAATCGATTTCATTCTGATCTTTAACCGATCTCACACAAAGATATTAGGTCCTTTCTTTTAGTGTTACACGGTGATCAGCATTCATTTTTGAAATTATAAATTCTACAACCGTGTTAAAATAATTCTTTTTATTATTATCCCGACGTTTCGACTCTTCATATCAAGATCATCATCTGGAGCATACTAAATACACAAGACAAGCTGCGTTACATTTCAAACCGTAAGCTAGAGAAACAATGATTTGATCACATGCTACTCACCGGCATGACCTCTGGTGAAAAAAAAAAATTACATCAAGCTAGATTTAATTTATGATTACATGAATAAACATTCTTGCTTGCAGATGGTTTTCCTTCCAATAATGGTGATGTCCAATTTCTGTTATTATAATTGTTATTTTTGATTTAAAGAAAAAAATATATAAATTACAACATGAATAAACATTCTTTCTTATAGATTTTTTTCGTTAACAGTGATTTCCTATTTTTTAGTATTAAAGTTGTTATTTTAGATTTAGGATCCTGGATTTTCTACAGTCCTGTTTATAGTTGTTCTTCCATATGTATGGGGTTTTTAGACCATCATTATTGTTTAGATTGGGGTAGTTGATAACGATCTCACATGTAAGGTGTTCAGGGCATGATCAGAGAGGCCAGCTTCACTATAATTATTATATTTGATGTGTCGTTTATGTTCTTTTTGTCTGATAGGAATTGTGCGTCCTGTTTCTCCTATATATGATATGTTACTGGTGCAATAAATACTGTATACTCCAGGGTGGGCCAGCGGAGGGAGTGGATCTTTCGATGAGTTGAGTAAGCTTTTAATTTTGCAGGAGGTTTAAAGGTGGCTTTCAGGTTGTATTTTTGTAGCTCTGTTTATTATTTTTTCATATGAAACACTGTTCACATATGGAAACATACTCTGTTTACATATGAAAGGCATATATTCGTCCCACGAATCCTTCCTCTCTAAGAATAACTATAATCTAAGAATAACTATAAACAGGACTGTAGAAAATCCAGGACCTAAATCTGAAATAACGACTTTAATACTAAAAAATAGGACATGACTGTTAAAGAAAAAATCTATAAGAAAAAATGTTTATTCATGTTGTAATTTATAATTTTTTTTTTTTTCAAATCAAAAATAACAATTGTAATAATAGAAGTAGGACATCACTATTACTGGAAGGAAAACCATCTGTAAGCAAGAATGTTTATTTATGTAATCATAAATTAAATCTAGCTTGATGTAAGTATTATTATTATTTATTTTTTTTTTTTTATCACTAGAGGTCATGCCAGTGAGTAGCATGTGATCAAATCATTGTTTGTCTAGCTTACAGTTTGAAATGTAACGCAGCTTGTCTTGTGTATTTATGTATGCTCCAGATGATGATCTTGATATGAAGATCGAAACGTCGGGATAATAATAAAAAGAGTTATTTTAACACGATTGTAGACGCCTTAATTTCAAAAATGAATGCCGATCACCGTGTAACACTAAAAGAAAGGATTGTGATAATTCATGGAGATTCGACCCACAAGCGATGCAATCAATACGGTAAGCTGAAGAATCAGGTTTCTAATTTGATCAATCGACTGGCTTTTTTAAACCGGTGTAGGGACAGCAATATCATTCTTAATTGCATCAGGTTAAAAAGGAAATTCACCTCGGCAAAAGCGCAACGAATATACTTCCGCATGGAGAAAGCACTTCTCACTGAACAAATTCAAGCTTCCAGAAAGAACTTAGCCGCTACACAAAACCAGCTACAAAAGGAAAAAAACAGAACTTTCAAGCTATGTAAACTCAGATGCTGGATGATCCTGGAAAAGATTACTGACAACACGGCGAATCACATCCTCCAAACGAAGAAAGAAAATCTAATTTCCAAATTCCAATGACTAAAAGATCGATAAAACCAGCCGCCATATTCAAACTTCTCCACAATGAACAATAACAACCAACCAGAAGCAAGAAACAACAGGAGCCACCGATCACCTACAGGTAACAGTAATATAGTTAAACTATCCAACCACGCTTTAAACAAAGACGAAATCTCGATACTTAACAAAAGTTTAAATTATGCCATAGCACCCAAATCGATAAACAAACTTGAATTTATTTGTAATATTGAAAGAGGCCTAAGATTCATCCCAAATAACATAGCAGAAAAATACGTTTAGAAACCGCCAACATTTTAAATCATAACAAACAATAACAAGAAACATAACTCAACACGAATTAACAGCGATAAAATCACTAAAGTCAAATCTGAACATCTTAATAACCAAAGCAGATAAAGGTGTGGAAAAAATTCATTTTTTCCACAAACCATGTATGTGGAAAAAATGAATCTGCTGGTATCGAACAATAACACATACCAATTAGTTAACTATAACCCAAATGGTCCGAAGATACGATCTATGGCCCGAAGATACGATCAAAAAGAACTTACGGGCTACCGAAAATTCACGAAGAAAACACACCGCTAAGGCCTATAGTCGAAGGGATTGATAGCCCGACTTATTACTTAGCCAAAAAATTAGCGGCAACACTCAAGGAGCTGGTAGGTCATTTCCCCTCCTATATCAAAAACACACAACACTTCATAAACATCATCAAAGACATTACATTAGAAAAAGAAGATGATCTATTAGTCAGTTTTGACGTCTCTGCACTCTTTACGAATGTCCCAATGAATGACACAATTCTTCTTTCACAGAACAAATTTCCTCCAGATATCACGGCGCTCTTTGCGCATGTATTACGTTCTGGTTATTTTGTATGGCAAAACGTTTTTACCTACAAAAAGAAGGCACAGTCATGGGCTCGCCATTACCCCCCCCCCCAATTGCTAACTTTTATATGGAACATTTTGAACAACTTGCTTTAGGTTACTCTCCTTTAAAACCCAAAGTTTGGCTTAGATACGTTCACGATGTTTTCGCGATCTGATCTCATGGCTGCCAGACACTAGACACGTTCTTTAGCCACCTAAACAAGCAACAGAAACGCATACGGTTCACAATTGAGATAGAAAATCATAACACACTGCCGTTTCTAGATACACTTTTCACGCCTCTTCCCTCGGGCAATCTTTCCTTCACTGTTTACCGATAACAGACACATACTGGCCAATATATACACATAAACTCCTACCACCACCCAACACAAAAACTAGGTGTCATCAATACCCTAAAAAACAGGGTTCCAATGAACAGGCGCTGAAAAACGAATTTATGATCAGCAATGCTTTTCAAAAAATGGATACAGCTAAAACACTGTTAACAAAATTCTCTACAAGACCTCAGTAAAACACAAAGACAACCCAGACTACAATAAAACTATAACCATTCCTTACATTAAAGGAACATCAGACAAAATAAACAGAGTACTACAAAAATACAACCTCAAAGCCACCTTCACACCTCCTGCAAAATTAAAAAGCTTACTCAACTCATCCAAAGACCCACTCCCTCCGCTGGCCCACCCTGGAGTATACCATATTTACTGCGCCTGCAAAATACCATACATAGGAGAAACAAGACGCACAATTCCGATCAGACAAAAAGAACATAAACGACACATCAAATATAATAATTATAGTGAATCATGCCCTGAACACCTTACATAGAATTGACTAGAAAAGCACTAGTTACCCACATCACACCAAAACATGGTATGAATGCAAATTTAAGGAAGTTTGTGAGATCGTTATCAACCACCTCAATCTAAACAATAATGATGGTCTAAAAATTCCATACATATGGAAGGCATATATTCGTCCCACGAATCCTTCCTTTCTAAGAACAACTACAAACAGGACTAGAAAATCCGTGATCCTAAATCGAAAATAGCAACTTTAATACTAAAAAATAAGACATCACTGTTAAACTGTTAAAGAAAAAATCTATGAGAAAGAATGTTTATTCATGTTGTAATTTATAAATAATTTTTTTAATCAAAAATAACAATTGTAATAATAGAAATACGACATCACTGTTACTGGAACAAGAATGTTTATTCATGTAATCATAAATTAAATCTAGCTTGATGTAATTTTTTTTATTCTTTTTTTTTTTTTTTTCACTAGAGGTCATGCCATTGAGTAGCATGTGATCAAATCATTGTTTCTTTAGCTTACGGTTTGAAATGTAATGCAGCTTGTCTTGTATGTTTATGTATGCTCCAGATGATGATGATCTTGATATGAAGATTGAAACGTCGGGATAATAATAAAAAGAGTTATTTTAACACAGTTGTAGAATCCATAATTTCAAAAATGAAAGATATTAGGTTTCTCCTCTTTGAAATCCAAGTTTCTTCGCACTTTCTGAAAAAGATACAAATTGCCTGTAAAAAACTAGCAATTAAGTACATTAAATTCTCGGGGGCACCTTGTTTCTTCCAGTATACCTAAATATACTGTAGAAGATCATTTTTATGACTTCACTTGTACGAGATACGAGAGTCACAGATACGAGACTCTTCGACACTTCTGCGCATGTCAACACTTTGACATGCGCAGAAGTGTCGAATCCATTCCGATAATAGGGTAAACTATTGTTAATTGAGCCTTCGAAATTCGAAACTTAACATCCCATAACTCATTGTCATGAACAGTGGTATTTCGTGCAAACGCAATTGAAACTACAGTATTTAATATCACACTGAAATGGCCACCAAACTAGTAACTAGATCTTTGAGCTCCGTTAACATCTGGATCATCAGTTTCCAAATTTCTTAGAAAGATTTGATTTCTTTGAACGGTCTTTCTAATATAAACGTAGGTTAGGATTAGGATGAAGTTCCTTGCACTGTGTTTGCATTCTCAAATTCGCTTTTCCTCTTTCAGAGGTTTATGAGCGCACAGATATCTACTGTACTGCAAATAATCTGCGTACAGAGACTTCCACGGAGTTTAATTTAATTTAAAGTAATTAATTTTTAATCCAAATATGTATACGGCATTTTGGGATATAAAACTTGTTATTATTATTATTATTATTCAACCTTATGGAGTCAAAGAACTCACACGGGAAGCCTATGCTCTCCTATGCCAAAAAATCAACGAACCGCGCCCCCCGATACAACGCACTGTGTCGGGGGGAGCGGTTCGATGATTTTTTGGCATAGGAGAGCATCTGCCAACCACTCCCCATGCAAAGAACACGCTTCTTATTCCCCGCTCACATCCTCTCTACACAAGTTTCATGGACGGCATCTAGTTCCACCTTTGCTTCCCTCTGCTGCATGAAACATCTCCATATCAATCCGGCAACACCCACCCTCACCAGCTCATGTCTCAATTACATCCCTTTCTCCTCTTTTGCTCACAAGGCACTACAAATGACACCACCGTCAACTCCCCCACCGCATGTGACACTCCACAAATCCGACACTAATACAGCAAACCCTCTTCTATACATTCTCAACTCCCACCTCCGAAAACCAGACGACCCAAATCTGCGCACAGTAGCCCATATGGGTCCCTATCAAAGCCCCACAAACGAGAACCACAACCTACCTGCTTCTGCATGTGAATGTTCTAATTATTCCCATAATCCACCGGAATGCGCACATTTCCAGCAATGTGGCCCCAAACCTTAAGCCTCCATCCATCATACCTCCCAGATCCCTCATATCCTCCACCTCCCTCAAAACCTTTCCACTAATTGCACACTCCACATCCCAATCCTGCCCACCACATCTCAATTCCCTTTACCCTGCAACAACAAATCGATAGCTTTACCCTTCTGCCCACTCGCACAGCCTGTCTGGATCCTCCTGCAAGACCACAACGTTTGTTCCACCTCCCATAGCCTCTGCATCCCTGCGCCATCGGCAAACAGCCGCACATTTCCAGTTATTGAAGTAAAAATACGAATCATATTGATTCTGTCATTTATGCTAGTTAAAAGTTTTATTCTAGGTTGTAGATTTCCGATTGACTACAATATCGCTCAGTCGGAAACAAAATCTATTTTATTACATTTATAAAATTCCGTACACCACTCCAATATTATAAATGAAAAGAATATAAAAGAGTCTAACGGCTCTTTGTTCCCGAAAAGGAGTCAGTGACCTGGTTGGACGAGCTGAGAAAACATCTATTTCCCCACCAAAAGGGCATGGATTTGAATATCTGAATATCATCATGGATATGGATGCTTTGTAAATGTCTTTGAATAATAGAGATCTTTGTTGCTCGCCGTATAATCAATATCTTGCTTACTGGAAGCTTGATGTAGCCTAAAAAAGTTCTGTTTGGTATCTAGAACAAGATTTCCATATTATCTAATCCCTGGTCCACTCACAGTGCTAAGAACAATGAAGTACAGATTTACAATTGTCTGTGGGGCAGGTGGCTTCCACATTAAAAATAAGGGGGCATTCTTTTTAGCCCAAACCTTGGAAATTAGTCAGCAGCCAGTTTGGACCTTTAATAATTATCTCGGTTTACTGCATTTGTGCAGCATGATAGACAAGAAACGATGTTATTATCAGTTTCTTCCCGGAGATCAATATACCTTTGTAGCTGTGTGGAAATGGCATTTGCATTTATAGCGCTAGCCTTCCCAAAAAAAGATGTTCTAAGATAAAAAGCCAAACGGCTATTTTTTCTGGCGAAGTTGATTAAATTAAGGGGATAAAAATCCCTTATTATTTTACAGCCAGTATGCAAAACTTTGAGATCGAAAACTACGATCTAAGAGTTTCATGCCGAAGAACTATCGGCGAATCTAAGCGTAAGTGAACACCTGGTAGTACAACACCAAGGCAACTCGAAGCAAAGGTGGAGCAAATTCCCTCACTATCGTTGATATTTTCTCATAATGTAAACCACAGCTCCTAGGAAATGCAATACTGCCTTACATTATGAGGAGAGGTCACTACCCAGACCGGTTTCAATCTTTTTTGAGGTCTCATCAGTGAGTAGGTAGACCTGGATGATATCAAAGTTTAAGTGAAAAGAACTTACATACCTTTACTATACGAATGCCAGAAAGGTGTGCCCATATATTATAACTAAGATATAATATAAGATAAAATATCAATCCCTTGATATTTTATGAGAAAATATCAAGGATAGTGAGGGAGCTTGCTCCACCTTCCAAATATTGAATTGAACTTGAAATCTGATTGGAAACTTATTCTAATCCTTTCTTCGAACAATTCCCGAATTAGTCAATCTCTAACATAAGGAAGCGGATTTTTTCCTTCCAAGAAACTCAAGAAAATAGACCTTTGAACCAACATTCTAGTTTATCCTGTACCCTTTTCACCAAATGTCGTTTAAAATTAGTGATAGACATGGGCCAGCTATCTCTGATTAGTCACCAGTGGAGATTGAACTGCCCATTAAGTCTCCAAAAGTTAGATAGGGCTAAAATGCCTTGCCAAATTGTTCGAAGATGTCTACATGAGTATGGCATTAAACAAGAACAGATTCAGCAAGTAGTCCAAGTGAATCAGTGCAGACTACAGACTACAGTACACAAAAAAGACATATGTAACTACAATAGTGTCCAGAAGCTAAGGACAAACTGCATTTTTACTTGTATATGAAAAACTTTTCATGACTACAGCCAAATATGGACATACATTTTTTGCCAGCATACTAATAGATTATATTACAAAAAAGTGTTATAAATTTCTTACAAATTTAATTCAATACATTTTTGGCAAAAGTTACAAATTTACTAAGGACGCAGTTAAGGAATTAATGTGCAGTGCTTACAGTAAACCACTCTGAGAGGCATATCAGTATGGAATATGTCGACCACGAACTGCGATTCAACTCTTACAATATCGTACCGTGCTTAGCACCACGTGATTCAGGAGTTCTTACGGCAAACTAGCCCACTCCTTCTTTAGAGCAAGGGGTTTGTTTTCCGAAGGGGAATTTCGAGCAGAGTGCGTCTCCCTATTGCGTCACAAACGCATTCTATAGGGTTAAGATCTGGGGAGAATGCTAGCCACTTGAACCAACAGTCTTAATCCAACCATTAAAATGATTGGATTAATATCCTTGGTTATGTTTGTATAAGAATTCCAGGAGTATTAGAAACAAAAGGGAAGAATGTGTTGCCTTAGTGAATACATTTGGACCTTAGATTATAGGCAGATATACTAACGCTTATCGAGAATAAAGGGTAGAGTAATTTTATGAAGCATAGGGAGGAGGGTGTGTGCTGCTACTAATGATACGGAATGCGTTGAGACTAGTTGAGGCAAAAAGTTATGACTGCAATACTATAACATTTTCCATTGGGCAATGAGTTTGAAGTTATCTGACGTGAGGCGTAGTCTGAGAAGTTCAAATACACAGTGGAAGTAATGTAACGGAGCTAGTGAATGGATTGTTAGTGAAAACGAAATGCATTACCAAATAAACATGATGGGCGTGAAATGAAAAATCATCATGTGTGACTCGTTGATGATTTGATAATCTCGGAATTGATTTGCTAACGATGAAATCTCATGAGAAGAATGATACTGAATTTATTGGGTTGTTGCGAGATAGTTTCCTAGAGCAGAAAAATCAGGTCGAAGAGTGTTCGACCTGATTATGGTGTCAGAGGGATTTCAGTTGAAGACGTACTATTCTGCCTCTGGTTGGTGACAGTGATATGCTGTACCGACATGGGTACCGTATATTACTGTGTAGGTTTATGGATGTTCCATTCAGAAAAGGTTATATACATAGCAAGAAATTATGACCAACTGAGGATTATGCAAGTTCTGTCATGAATACCAGTTGCTTGATGGGATGAATATAGGCAGTGCGTGGGCAGAATTTAAAAATATGCACAAATCTTGAAATATAAGAATGTGTTCCTAGAGTTCTAAGAATAAGATAGAAATGATGTGGATGCACAGTCCTGTTATGCAAGAGATTAAAAAGAAAGATGACGTGGAAGGAATACTGTGTGCACAAGAAAGATGTCAATTATGAAAATTGTTATAAGGAACAGGCCAGAAGATTTTCAACTCTTGTATGGAAAGCTGAGTTTGAATACGAAAAGAAACTGTTCTGCAAGGTAAAGAAATTCCAGAAGAATTCTATTCAGTTATAGCAAAACAACTGAAGCAATGAGGGTAGTTTATTTCTATTAAACATCTACACACTACTGCTAAGTTACCTGTTTTGTGGGATGAAAACTCTAATTTCTCGGAAGAAATAATATGCCACCTCTTTATGAGATCTGACTAATCTTTACATAACTGCGCTTGTACTCCTCATTCCAGAGCAGGTTGGAACCTAGTTTCGAATCTCATCCAGAATGCTAAAAATCGTTAAAATGGATTTTCAACTGAAGGCTTCATACAGAGGTGCCATGGTTTTTTATCCCACAAAACAGGCACACCATTCAGAAAACACACACAACTAACGAATATAATGCATTGGCTTCATAGCCTTAGTTACTTCGGCCATAACTCCAAATAATACTTTATAGTGCTTACCATTGAGTCTGCTCTAAAAAAAAAAACAACGATTCTCTTTTGCTAGAAAGAAATTATTTGAGCTTAACACAGTGCTAGCAAATATATCATACTTTTATGTTATCCCACCTAAGGCACGAATATAATAAGTTTGCAGACTAAGTTATCTGAGTTGAATTTACTACTTACACAACCTGCAGAAATCATACACTGTGATTTCAACAAGCCCGTTTAGTCTGTGGAAATGATATTTGCATCCAAAGTAGTAGGTCACCCGAAATAGGACATTTCTGTGTTCGATTCTAGCCGCTACTAGCGGAACTTTTGTCATTCGTTTTTTAGACTGTTCCTCAGTTAATTGATTTCTGGTGCATGCCAGGAAGGTTTTCCTTCTGGAAACTCGGGTGTTTAATTCCACAATTCAAGAAAATTGACCATAGACTTCATTCTCTTTTAGACAATAATATATACAAGTATATAGTGTTAACGTTAGTGACCACAGGATAGCTGTTGATATCTTCCGTACTCTCTTCTCCGGATGCCAGTTGAAATCATTAATAGAATTGGGCCAGCTATCTCTGATTTTCCAAAAGAAATTTTTGGAAAATCAGAGTTTGTTTTTGGAAAAGTCGATTTTTAAGTGACAAAACACCGGAGTCTGAAAGCTCACAAGGCTGTTATAAAAAAAAAGTATAAAATGACAACTTTATTATTATTATTATTATTATTACTATAAAAACCTCCATGAAATCAAAGACTCATCGTGGAAGGTCGACTGTTATACATAAAGTTTATCATACTCTGCCTTAAATATATTCACTGTCTCTGCACACCACACTCTCGGGCAAAGCATTCCAATCACTCACCACCTCTCCATGCAAAAAACCTGCTCCTCACTCCCTTGCTCACACCCTCCTTATACAGCTTCCAGGAATGACCTCTTGTTCTCCTGCTATCCTCACCCATTCTGTGTAAAAGCTCCCTGACATTAATCTGGTAATGACATCTTAACAGCTTATATGTCTCAATCATATCCCCCTCTCCTTCTATCCATCTTCTTCATACTCTACATTCCAGAGACCAGAAACCACCTTAGTCAATCGCCTCTGAACATATTCCAACGCAATTTCATCTTTTTGAAAACCAGTTGACCAGATCTGTGCACAGTAATCCATATGTGGCCTAATCAAAAGCCTTATACAAAGGAACCGTAACATCTTTACTTCTACAAGTCAATATCCTCCGCATCATTCCCATTATCCGCTGTGTTATCTTCACTATTTTAGTAACATGTCCCGGAAATTTTAGGTCCTTGTCTGCAATCGCTCCCAGATCTCTCATTTCCTCTAGCTCTTCCAAGATATTCGCACCGATTGTGTACTTTACATCCCATTTCTGCTTCCCAAATTTCAAAACCTTACACTTTGAAACATTGAATTGACATCCCCACTTATATACCCATTCAGCCAGTGTATTCAAGTCCTCTTGCAAAGTTACAGCATCCACACTACTCCTGATAGCTCTCCCCAACTTTGCATCATCTGCAAACAACTGCACATCACCATTCAGACCTCTCCAGATATCATTTACATACAAACAGCAATGGACTCAAACACAGACCCTTGAGGTACACCACTAGTAACTTTCCTCTTCTGGGATATCGCTCTTCCATAGACAACTGATACCTATCAGACAGCCAATCTCCAATCCAGCGAGTCAATCTACTGTTCAGCCCCATCCGTTACAATTTAATTACCAGCTTGTCATGTGACAATTTATCAAACGCCTTTGCAAAATCTAAATATACCACTGTATATGCAACACCCTTATCCAACTCATTTGTCACTTTATTATAAAAAGTAAGCAGGTTGCTAAAGCATGATCTTCCTTTAGTAAATCTTGCTGGCCACCAAAAAGTATTTTTCTGTTGTCAACCCAATTCTGAATCTTATTCCTAACTAACTTCTCTAATACCTTGACCACAACTCCAGACACACAGACTGGTCTATAAGTCAAAGCCTTACTCTTATCACCTCCCTTATGAATTGGAACAATTGTACTCTCTTTCCACTCTTTTGGAACTTGACCAGTGAGAGACTCATGTTGAAAAGATATACAAAAGCTGTTGTTAACTCTCTAGCACATTCCCTCAAGACACGTGGTGAAATAGCATCAAGTCCCACACCCTTATTTACATCAAGTCTATTCAATTCCTCATATACCTCCTGTTCACTTATTAACAGTTCCTCCTCCTCCTCCTCCTCCTTTCCCACTGCTTTCAAGTTCTGCATGATGCCACATTCACAAGAATGAAATACCTTTAGAAATTGCTCACTAAATATCTCAACTATATCCTGAGAAGCGGTTATCATTCCGCCGTTTTCACCAATCAATCCCATCCTACCATAATCATTTTTTCTTCTACTGGCGACATATCGAAAAAACTACTTAGGATTTTTTTGGCCGCTTTAGCTAACTGCTGCTCATACTGCATTTTTGCTACCCTTATCAAGCTAGTCACCTTCCTCGCCTGCTCTTTGTACTACTCATGCAACTGGTTGTTATAATTACTCATTTTGTGTTTCTTCCATCATTCTCTTCTTCCAGATTGCATACCTTATCTCTTGATTCATCCATTTTACACCCACTCTATTTACCCTCTTGACCCTTGGAATACACTGTGATATTGCCTCCACCCAATAGTCCTTGAGTATGGCCCAAGCAGCATTAATATCCTTTCCATCCAGTTCCTCTTTCCAATTTATAATCGCAAGCTGTTTCCGGAGCTTTTCGTAATTATCAGTCTTATAATTCCACATATATTCCTTTCTAACAGACGTCCTCGAATGACTGGTCACCTTGCACGTGATCACCTCGTGGTCACTCTCACCAACTGGTGGAAGATTTGACACCCCATTTATAATAACATCATCTGATGAGATGATCAAATCCAATACTCTTGATCCTCGTGTACCCCCGTTACGTGCTGCCTAAGGTAATTATCTTTCAAAAACTCCAAAAATTCATTTTCTTAACTCCCAGACGCAGTCTCTTGCTTCCAGTCTATATTACCATAATTAAAGTTGCCCATAATGATAACTCGTTTCTTGCTAGCTAGGCCAATTTGCCTATACATTTCCTTCTCATTACCATCCATATTACCAGGTCTATAGCAACACCCAACTAAATATTTCATCCTGTTTACTTCTACCTCACACCATACCGCCTCAAAACCGTAATCACTATCTGCACCTTGCAATTCCACCTTAGATGGGCACAACTCATCTGCTACCATTAACAGTGCTCCTGCTCCCTTTCTTCCCTGTCTATCTTCATCCAGTTAGATGATGATGACATCCTGTCAGGATGTCATCGTCATCTAACCACGTCTCACTTGTACCAACAATTTTGGGGCGAACAGACTCGAGCAAAGCAACAATTTCATTCCCCTTATTTCGAATACTTCTAGCATTAGTGAATAAACATAAGAAATCATTACCGCTTCTACAAGTCCTACCAACGTCACTCCTAGGATGTGACTCTTCAATACCTTCCCCAGTCACTTCCTCTATATTACCACCAATTCTACAACTTTCTTCACACCTAAACTCTTCCCACCCATCCCAGGCCATCTGAATCTGTGTTTGTTTGCGTACACATTCACTTCTGACTTCAGCACCCGCATGTTTCATAAAGTTCCTCACCGTCCACCCTGACTCCCCCCGTTTCCCTGTTCGTGTTGTACCTCCACTCTCTCATTTCCTTCATTCATAATATTCACCTCCCCATTTGCAAGTGAACAAATACCTCTCCCTACTCTACTTTTTTGCTTTTTCGTATCACTTCGCACCACCTCAGATATATTCATTACAGTCATTACTTTCTCCTGCCAGTAACAATCTCTCCAGCAGACTCACACGAAAACCATTTAAATGCAGCCCATCTTCTTTATACAATTCCATCCGTCCCTCAAATTCCTCCCACATATTCACAAAATGCACTCCATTCTCCTCACATAACTGCGCTAATATATCATTCATAATCTTTGCTCGCCTCCTCAATTCAGCACTATCATACCTTGGCAACACACTGACTACCTTTCCTACCACACTGTTATCTTTTATTCTCCTTAATAATCTCCTTATATCCAACCTGGCATTTTCCTTGTTCCCACCCAAATCATTTGTTCCTACTACAACCACCAACTCTTGTGCTCTCTTATGATGAGATACTGTATTTTGAAATTCATTGTTGAAATGGAAGAATATATATATATATATATATATATATATTATTCGGGTATGTATATAATATCTGAAAACACTTATCTTGGATTGTACTCAGTGGTGAGCTATGGAAATTTTAACAAAGGGCTCGCATCGTCGAGCAAAAAAAAAAAAAAAAAAAAAGGCCTAACTTAGCCCTTATAATACTTATATTGCGACTTTATGAGCTTCTGACAGATATGATAATTCCTGTAGGATATCAATCATTAATGATAGAGCTTTTAAAAATTCTGAATTGAGAAGTCGGTTTAAAAAGCCCTTATATTTATCGTTCGATGCAAAATGCTGGCATAAAGCTGGATAATTTCTCCACAAAAAAAGAGCCGTTCGTAAACTGCAAGCTGCCCATCGTGGTCCAAACACACGGCCGATCTTTAAAATTTCGATACCAAGGTCTTTTGCAATCGTATTCAATTCTCGGTGATTTTTTGGTGATTGATGATAAAAAACATATAACTTATCCATAAATATTTCAAAATGATTTGTTTCTTTAATGTTTTTTTATCGAATCGTCTAATGCTAAGCGTAAACGATGAGCGCAATGCCAAATCATAACGTTGGGAAATTTTTGTAGAAGTTTGATTGCAACACCTGACTTGTTTCCTAACATTACACTAGCGCCATCAGAACAAAGTGCAATGAAATGATTTTTTATATAGTTATCAGAAAATCCATATGAATTTAAAGTAGCAATTATAGTAGCATGTATACAGGGTGTTCGGGATAAATTTGATATATTTATAATTAATTATATTTTTCCGTAAGTTACATGTATTAACACACACTTCTCTTCATTTAAAAGTTTGGACCCTTCTTCATTCATATACAAGATGTCAGAAAGGATGGATAGCTGGAACCCACCTGAATCATGGAAGAGAATAACTTGTATCATGATGATTCGTGCCCGCCATCAAAATAAGGATATTACGACTGCTGCCCAATGCTCCCTGAATACAGTAAAAACAATCAGGCATGAACTAGAGACTTGCAATGGTGACTACGAGGATGTAGCAAGAAGAAAGATCCCTAGCAGACGATCTGATTGCGTTCGTACAGCAGAATTCCTCACAAATCTGCAGGAACAGGTGTTGAAGAACCCTGGCATTGGAATTCGGGCTTTGTTCGTGGAGTTGCTAACTGTAGTCAAGCCCTGGATAACAAGGGTAGCCAATGGTAGGCCGTATGTATGGCAGCAGGATTCGGCCCCTTGCCACACCTCTGGGAAAAGTCAAAAATGGTTGTCTGAAAATTTCTACGACTTCACCAGTCCAAATGTTTGGCCTCCAAACTCCCCAGACCTTAACCCCATGGATTATTTTGTATGGGGCGCAGTTGAAAAAGACACCAATCGCACTTCCAGTAATACAAAAGCCCAGTTAATGGATAAAATTAAAACAGTTTTTGCGGCCCTTCCCAGGGAGACTGTAGCATCAGCTTGTTCGAGGTTCCGAAGCAGAATTGAAGCTGTGATCGATGCTAATGGTGGTTATTTTGAGTAAATCTTGTTGATAGTATTGTAATTAACTCTGCCTGTAATGTTTTTTTGTCAATTCATTAAATTTAATAGATACAAAGAAGATTTTCTTTTTCCTTACGAAACTGTCAAATTTATCCCGAACACCCTGTACATTCTACGGTGATATATTTTCTAGTTCTACAAGATTATTAAACAAGAAGAACAAGAGGCTCGCAAATTTCAGAAAAAATTTGCATAGGGCTCGCGCGAGCCCCTTATAGCTCACCACGATTGTACTCTTCAGAGGCTAATCACATATCTTTAAGCATACACGTGATCTACTAGTTTCTAACCAGAATTTTGTGTTATTAATTTACAAATGTCTGCCCTCTCTGGAATGCAACCTTAACTCGTGGGAGGTCTACAGACAAATCACGATCTACCGGTTATATACTGATTTAGCCAGTGACATCCCCTCTGGAATGCAAATCACTTGTCTAGAGAATTTGAGACACCGAATAGAAGCACTAAGTATGTTTATGGAAGACATGATTTTGTTCAGTATATTTAGCTAATATGAAGGGACAGTGACTTTCTTTTTTATCCCTAATAATATTTCTCTATTTCTTCATTCCAAAAAAAAATACAGGGAAGGGGTAGAACAAAAATAAATTATATATTCAAAGAGTTGACTTATTAATTTTTAACTGAATCTACTGCATAAATGTTATAGAAGCTAAAGTATACTTAGAAAATTCACACAAACTGATATTGAATATGATTTTTAAAAAATTCTAGATTCTAGATTGGACAGTATCTGATACGATCACTCAAAGTGAAAGTATAAAATTGTTATCTTTATGATATATAGAGTCAAAGAATGAATACTGGGAACAAGTGATATAGTGATTGTGGTAGCTATAGAAACGAATCAATGAATTTTAAGTAAAAGAGTAGATGTGATTTGGAAGACTACTCTTGGGTAGTTACTAAGGAGTTGTTTTTGAATTCCAGCCGAAGCAACTAAAAGTATGACGCCTGTCTATTGTGTCAATGTGTTCGTTGCTCATGTTCTCACCACTTTGCCCAGTTTTACTGGATAAAATACTATAGTTTCTGGGAAGATAAACCCTGCTACTTTTGTGTGAGACCGGGTGATGCACCTTCAGTCGAAAAATGCCTATACTGAATGAGTGTGAAGACTAGATAAAAATTAATAATACTGGGTTTGCAATTCAGATTTCGTATAATAGTGATGCGATTGTAATACTAACATCCATGACTTATCAAACAGTTTGGTTACGTCTTTCTTTTGAGTACTTCAACTATCTATATTTATTTATAGTTGTGGTGGTGTTGGAAGTGGGCGGTAGATGGCGTTGATGGAGATGATTCGTAGTAGAGGTTAGGTGTAGTGACCGTTGTAGATGTCCTCCCACGATGAGTCTTCGGACTCCTTGGAGGTATCAGGAATAATAATAATAATAATAATAATAATAATTTACTCTAATTCAGTGGTCTTTGGTGCAGAAACCGGCTTGTTTTTTCTCAGAATTATTTATTTATTTTTAAAGCGATCTGTGTTTTATTACTTCCAAGCATACAGCATCGATGTGTTGTCCCCCAATTTTTTTTTTTTTTTCACAAAAATATTTTAGATATCCTTTTTCATTAGTACGTTAGAGGAGATACTTATAAGTATGGTGAATACTAACTGGAATTTTTAGAAATTAACATCTCTGGGAACATGGGCTAGATATTCCAAAAGGAATATCTAGTCCATGTTCTACATTATCTTCATACTTCAGTAACTCTAAATTTCCTGGTCTCATCTTTCATTCATTAATTAAGATCGGATTGGTTGGAATTATGGCGAGAACAATTAACACTGTGTGTCCTTACATTATATCTGCTCACTGCATGTATTCTTCTCCAATCGGCTTGCTTGTTTTGTGAGACGAAAAAAAAGCAAAGAAAACCCTCGTTCGCCTTTGGTGGAAAAGTGATTATAAAGGTTCCTCATGAATGTATTCTCTGACCGATTTGCCTAATGAAAACTCGAGTTTCTAGGATGGATACATGACACTTGTATGCGACTGCTAAATCAAATTCAGTTCAATTAGGCAGATATCAGAGATAGACACGAATCCCGATCATTTCGACCAAAGGACATTTCTACAATCGAGGGTATACGTGAGGCTAAACTAAATCTACCTATAACACAGTGGCGCACCCAGAGGGGGAGAAAGGGGCCCTGTTCTCCCCAAAGGAAAAAAAACATTAGAAAATTTTCCAAAAATATTTTCCTAATTAAAATTCATTTACTATTATTATTATTATTATTATTATTATTATTATTATTATTATTATTATTATTATTATTATTATTATTATTATTATGTTGTTGTTGTTGTTGTTGTTGTTGTTGTTGTGTAGTGTCCAGTGGCGGCTCGTACATAAGCACTGCTACACTGCAGCACCCACAAGGAAAAAAAACGAAAAAAAATTAAATTTTGTTTGTGTTTATAAATAATAACAATGCTTACAACATTATATAAATGCAATACAACATGTTAAAGGTTACAGCTTATGTTTTGACATTGATTGAATAGTTAATAATTGGAATTGTTCGATCAATGCTTTAGATTACGAAACAAATGCACTGCGATCTAACGCAGTGTCAGAATTATCACGTTCGGTCAGTTCCGGCTAGACTCGCAGATATTCGTTTGCACTTGCACTGCACTTAAGTGAATTCGACACTGCTCGTTGAGCAGTGTCGCTACAGATAAATTGTATGGTTGCGCGCATTATTTCTGTGAGATGCGAAACTTTTATTATTGGTATGTGTTCGTGGTGAGGGTGAAATATTTTTAGTAAATCTTATTTTCTTCTGTTAAAATAACATATAATTATTTATTTATTGTAGATACAAGGCTGAATTATGAGTGTCACTGTTGAAAATATGAAAAGAATTATATTTTCTCAATTATCGTTACATGAAAAATTATCATTACACGAAACTAATGCACTTTGATATAACACAGTGTCGTAATGTCGAAACCGACACTGCTCATTGAGCAGTGTCGCTACAGATGCGCGTTATTTCTGTGTACGAAACTTTTATTATTGGTGTGTGTTCGTGGTGAGGGTGAAATATTTTAAATAAAGCAATTTTTTAATATGTAAATTTACTTATTAATAAATTGGTTACTGATTAGGAAAAAATGAATTATTTTTCTTATTTTGTACATGTAGCACCCCAACTTAAAATTTTCACCCACTGGTCGTGTCTTCTCTTTCTCTACTACTTATGAATTAGCGATCATTGCAGGTCATAGGTCGTATGCAATGCGTAGTGTGTATTCTCAACTCTTCTACTCAACTCTCCCCCCCCCCCCCCCAAGATTAAACCCTGAGTGTGATAATGCTATAACATATTCTGTGCATTGAGTAGGTTAAGGGGTTTGATATTCCTGGGAATTCTATTCCTCGAGAGACCAGACGTGGCTACTTTTTCACTCCAGGTTTGAGCCCACACCATCCTGGTGGTACACGGCTATGATCATCATTCACATAAAATTAACTAAACAGCATTATAATATTAATTTTAATTAAATTAAAAGAGAAATTTAAAGGCACATATAATAATAAGCTGTATAATAATATAATAATAATAAGCTGAGCCTGTGTAGCTCAGTGGATGTGGCGTTTGCCAACCACCGCGCTTGGCCGCACGAAGGAAGACTTGGTTTCGAGTCTAGTCGGCGACTAGAGGAAATTTTTCTAAGCCTTTTTTCGACCGGTTCCCGAGTTAGTCGATCTCTGGCACGGGCAAGCAGGTTTTTCCTCCCGGAAACTCGGGTTTTTCGTCCTGTAAACTCAAGAAAATCGACCGTAGAACCCACATTATTTCAGACATTAAATATATTGTGTTAGGTTTAGGGACCACGAGATGGCGGCACATTTGAGCCGTCTCTCTTCACTGAGTACCGCTTAATTAGTGATAGCCTTGGGCCATCTATCTCTGATTGGTACCAGTGGAGATTGAACTGCCCACTCAGTCTCCAAAAGTTAGATAGGGCTAAATGGCCTCGCCTACTCCCCGTACTCCCCGTATACGGGGAATAAAAAGGCGTTAGCTGATTTTTTTTTTTTATATAATAATAATGATTGAATTTTTTAAAATAATAATAAATCAGATTAAACGAGAAAATGTGATATCATAAGAATAAATTAAATTAATAGAATTAATTTAAATTTTAATGCAGAAAAAAAAGTACGTATCGGGCTTACGTTGTTCAGTATAATTATAGTTGCGCAGGCATAATAAGTATAATTATGCAGTTACCTCGAGGCTACATCAGTAACCTCAAACTAATGTCTATTACGCTAGTTCTTGTAGATTCATTTCTTGACTTATGTACAGTACCTTTCCTTTAGAATTAATACACTACGCACGTAAAATTACTGAAGGACAAATAAAGCATTTAATATACACGTAAATACATTTATAAACATTTGTTGGCGACTTTGAACTGCCACTACTAATCCACCGAATAATGCCTCACAGCTCATTGGCTATATTTAAATTATTCCTTATGTACGTGATAGAATTATACTGCTGGTATCAGAGCAATAAACAAACGCTACAAAGTGCATTCTTTTTAGAATGCACCGTGTATCATTTGTTTTCATTTCCATTCGTGCTTAATGTAATGGTCCAGTTGTATGTTTAGTCGTATTTATCACGAAATACAAGTGTTTTTATTTTTTGTATATAAATTTACTTTTGATTTATTTTTTTTTGATTTTTTTAATATAAATTTACATGAATAGTTCATTTATTATGTTCTATTTATTATTAATGAACAAATTTCTTTGGGTCAATACAAGTACCCTTTTTTGCCCCCTCAGAAGAAACTTGTTTTTAAACTCGATACACACTATACGTTCGAGCCCCTATGAAGAAATCTTTTCGTCTTTCTCAACAAGGTCGGCCCGGCTGATAATAATATGACCGTATCCCCTTCCGGACTTCCCGACGGGGAGGGACCGTACCCCCCCCCCCCGTCGGCCTTAGTTATGATTAGGAACATATCTTTCTAGCATCACAGCTAACTACAGTGTTTTTAGGTCTGTTAATAAAATACTGTTTTGTTTTGTTTTTTATTTAATTTTTGTGCTTTCCCAGAAAAACTTATTCTTCACTTCCCTTAGCTTACAAGGAAAAGAAAACTACTTTAATAAAATGAAAGACTGGTTTCGTTCCGTTTCATAAATTTTGTAGTTCTAAACGTCATCATCCTTGTTATAAACTGCGTCCTGTAAGAATCTCCACGTGTGCTCTTATAATATGTAATGAAAGAATTTTATACCACCAGATGGCAGTACTAGGGAGGTGAACGGCTGTTGAATCAGATATTGTGACGGATATGCTGTGACGGAACGCAATTTCCGTAGGTCGTTACCAATACAGTTCTTTAGATTTGTATCAGGTGTTCACATATAGCTGCTAGTTTTCTAGCTATACTCATTTAGATGGTAACAGTAAAATTAATAACCGGAATTAATTTTATAAACATAACTTCCATTATTATTCAGGTAAGTTTGTGATTCTTTGGAAGTCGCTCATATTTTCATATCAACCAAATATTATTTTGTGTATAATTTCAATCATGTTAAGTTATTCTTAAGAAGTAGTTGTAAGAATTAACTTTCATTTTGTATTTTAATTTGGTTTCATTCATTTAATTTGGTTTAGTCATACGTACATAAGAAAGGATGAGTACACTGCCACCTTTCAGATTTTGAAAAGGCCTCGGACAACACTTTATTTAAGACTATTACTATGTGTTGCTGAAACTCAGTGTTACTATAAACGTATTATAATATTTTACAGTTATGTTGCATGGTTTTATCTTTGGGTACGTTCTGAGGGTGAGACCTACAAAAATTCTGCCCAGGGCAGAATTTTTGTAGGTCTGTGCAATATATGAACTCATCACTTGTATTTGATTTACTGTTATCAGCTCTGATTAATTGTAGAATTTCTGTACATTGGTGATGCTAGTTACATATGCACTACAATTTATTTTTCCTTTATTTGTTTGCCAGAATAATCAGATATTTTAGATATTTGTTTTTCGGTAACTGCGATCACTATTCTGTGTACATTTCTTGGATTTACAGAATTGGCGATATGAGGAATTCTCATTAAAATCAAGAAAAATTTAAAAACAATTAAGACAGAATGAATAGTAGATACTTTATTAATCCGTTGTCATAATGAATAGAAAAAGAAAGAGACAGAGAGAGAGAAAATCCCAAGAAAATTCATCTTTAGTCTCCTAACATCTTAATGAACAAGCATGGTGAACTTTCTGATCCATTATCCAAACAAAATATATATTGTTTTGTAGAATTGATTTTATAAACCATAATGAAACTTCATCAAAGTAAAGAAATGCGCTTATTTTTAAAATTTTTATTTTATTTTATTTATTATTTTTTTATCTTTATCTTTACAGTGGGAGTAACATATCAAGTATTGACGCTAGGAGCGTGACAGTCATCACAACAACCATGTGTTATGGTTGTTTAATTTGGGGCACTCCAGATGAAGTGTTTTCGTTTTGAGAACGTGTTTTATCTTATTAATCAAAATAATATGTATGCCGTTTTGAGAACGTGCTTTATCTTATTAATCAAAATGATATATATTCCATTTTCGAGTGAACAACTTCATCACATTCTTATTTGTGTATTTGAACTTAAATATCAGACAAAGTTTCCAAGTTTCGAACTTATCTATCAAAAGTTTAGCTAGGAAATGTGTGTCTTGGGGGGGGGGGGGGGAGATGGTGAATGATTTGAACTCGCTTTCATTGGCATTTAAACCTGTGATGTGTTTATGCACTCCAGGTAACTTAATTTATCGTTTATTATTATTTTAATTTTTTTTTAAGTACATGAATTAAAAAAAAAAAAAGGTGAGATTGTTCCTCCTCAACAAATTAAAGTATCCATTTTGAAATTTTCATCAAAATAACAACAAAAAGAAACCCATATGTAGACCATTTAGTATATTATAAACTTAAAACCCGAAATCCTACTATCGAAAATTGAAGTTAATTATTAATAAAACAAAGTGTTAATGAACATACAATATTTTTCTGTCGCCTTCGCATCAGATGTTCAGTTGTCCCTTCCAAATTAGTCAGGAATCGCCACCGTCTTAGAGTTTGAATTTTTCCCATGGAATGCACACAGCAGATGTATGAAAAATTTCCATTCAGTGTCATAAATTAAACATTATTTTAATTCCTTTAGCAAGCAGTAGAATTATTTTGTTTATCTGTAATGCATGCTACATTTACATTGCCAATCAGTCATTTGAATAACTTGTATTGAAGTTATTTTGTGCAAAACTTATTTCTGGTTACTGTTGAGTGAAGAAATAAATTTTTCACAATATTGAAGAGTTATGGTATGGTTTTTTTAAAGGAACTGCTGTAGTTCACTGTATTGTTATTGCTCATTAGTTGGTATCTGTCGAAGTATTATTCGAATAATTTATCAGAAATGTTTTATGTTTAAAACGTTTTGTATCTTTCTTTTTATTGAATTACCTCTACAGCTTTTTTAATAATTGAACATATTTTTCCTCTGTATAGTTTGGTTTCTTGTTTTCCTTGACCCCATACAGCATCATGTAAATGTTTTAAATTCAGTATGGAAGCATTGCACTGATTTTCACTTTGCCTGCTGTTGACACAATTTTTCCAGTTGATTAGTAACTTAAAAGTCCTATAGTTTGTTGCATTTTGGGTCAATACTATATTTATCTTTTTTTTTTTTTTTTTTAAGCATGTGTATAAATTGGGTATCATTGTTTTTCTGTACTTTGCAATAAAAGCTGCATTAATAAGGTACAGATATATATGTAAATCTGTATAATATATATATAATGTCAGCACTATATATATTATGTATATATTATTGTGAGCGGCCAGATCGCTTTGAAAGCACCAGTTCTCATTTGATCACTGTAGTTAAGCAAACCTGAGCCCAGTTAGTACTTAAAATAGATATATATATGGATACTGAATATCTGGATACTGAGTATCTACTTGGATACTGAACGAACGAGGATGGGCTAGCAATTTGGGATTTAGCCAACCAAATTGTATTCTTATTGGTTAAACCAAAATAAAAAATGATGGTACAACATGACAAAATTTCATGCCGGTTGGGCCGTCGCCCAGTTAAACAAGGCCCCCGTTGTTTTCGCCAGGAAACCAGGGCAAACAGAAAAAAGTCACCTACTGGAACAAATCTGAAAACACACCCCAACTCATCTTTAACTCTGGTGATGTTGAGTTGGGGTGTGTTTTCACAATGAACTACACATTGAGACTTATTTGTGCCTATGGTCCCACAGAAGATTCTACTAAGAAAGAAGTGGAAGAATTTTTTGAGGCTTTAGAAAAAGCAACTGAATGAAAAAGGAAAAGTTGGTCCTTGTTGGGGATCTAAATAGCAGAGTAGGAAATGATTGTGAGACATAAAAAAATATTTTGGGAAAATTTGGAGAAAAGAGCAAAGCTAATAATAATGGCAAATATATGTTGGATTTCTGCTCAGGACATGGACTGGTTATTACTAACACCATGTTCCAACATAAAAATGTGCACAAATTCACATGGAGAGAGGAGGCTAGGAATAAGAAAAGTCTCATTGACTATGTTATTGTTGATAGTGATGTTTTCTCCCTGGTGCAGGACACCAGAGTGTACAAAGGATTTGAAATTGGAAGTGATCACTATTTAATCTTGAGCAGGATAAAATTGAATTTCATATTGAAAAGAATAACATGTAAGAAAGTTTTAAAGCGAATAAAAGTTGAGCAGCTCTCAGGTGTATATTTTAGTCAAACTTAGACTAAAATACACAAAGATTATTGAAGAAAAAATGAAAGAGTTTGAGAACAGGAATCAAACCTTGGAGATTCAGTGGCAAGCCTTGAAGAAAGCCCTGATTGATTCAACTAGAGAGGCATGTGGTGAAGTTGTCTGCAATGATAGAAAAATTAGAACTCCATGGTTGACACAAGAAGTTAAAGAGGCAGTGAAGGTAAAGAAGAAAGCATATCAAAAGTTCCTGGCAAATAAGTCAGCTTATGCTCATAGAGAATACAGAGACAAGTGCAAGAATGCTAAACACTGTGTAAAACTAGCTAAACAAAAGTCATGGGAGGACTTTGACAAGAATATAGAAAATAAATATCAAGAAGATGGCAAAATATTCTGGAAGTTGTTGAAGAAGCTTAGAAATGGAGGAAAGAGTGCTGTAAAAGGAGTTAGAGATGATAAAGGTGACTTTGAAAAACTGCTAAATGAAACAAGCAGTGATGACAGCACAGTGGTAAAAAACACTGACCAGGCATGCAGTCAGTGTTTTTTACCACTGACTGTTTTTTTACCAGTGTTTTTTACATATCCATACTTCAAGTAGAAAAAGCCATCAAAGGCTTGAAATGTGGAAAGGCACAGGAGCAGATGATATTCGACCAGAAATGCTGAAGTATGGTGGTATAATCGTCTTACAGTGGCTGCACTGCATAGTTCAGAAAGCCTGGACAGAGGAACGAATTCCAGATGATTGGAGTAGAGATCTAATAGTACCCATATATAAAAAGGGAAATAAAACTGAATGTGAGAATTACAGAGGTATTTCCCTATTGAGTGTTCCTGGCAAGATCTATGCAAGTATACTTGAGAAACGGTTGAGAAGAATTGTGGAAGAAAAGCTGGGTGAAGAACAAGCTGGATTCAGGTCAAATAGAGGCTGTCAGGATCAGATCTTCACTTTACGACAAATAGTCGAGAAAGCATGGGAATATAACAAAGAACTGTATTTAAGTTTTGTCGATCTGGAAAAGGCATATGACAAGGTACCAAGAGAGAAGCTGTTCAATATGCTACAGTTATATGGTGTCAATGGGGCATTATATCAAGCAATACTTAGTCTTTATTTGAGTTGTAAGTCAGCAGTTAGAATTAAAGGAAGTGCAGGAAGATGGTTTAATGTTAAATCTGGTGTGAGACAAGGATGTACATTATCCCCTCTGTTATTCATTATCTATATGGATCACATTATGAAGGAAAGTGGTATTAAACATTATATCAAAATTGGAGAAGTTAATGTCAGCTCTTTACTTTATGCAGATGATGTTATACTTCTATATAAATCTGCTACAAGTCTGCAAGATTCTCTGACTAAATTGAATAATTGTTGTAATAGATATTGTATGAACGTTAGCAATAAAACGACAAAGACAATAAAAATAGGCAGAATTATTGAAAATGTCAACTGTGTTGTGAATGGAGAACCTGTGGAACAAGTAAAACATTTCAGCTACTTAGGCACGATTTTTAGTGAAGATGGTAAATTAAATATAGAAATAGACAACAGAATCAGCAAAGCTGGTATTGTGGGAATTCAATTGAATAAATTCATATGGAATAAGAGAGAAATTAGTCAGAACACTAAATTAGCTGTATACAAGACAGTGTTCAAACCAGTTTTAACTTATGGATCTGAGAGCTGGGTCAGAAGTAAAACACTTGACCATAGACTAGAGACTGCAGATATGAGAGTTCTGAGAAAGAATATAGGCGTGAACAGATGGCATCAATGGCAATATCATATTAAAAACGAGGATATTAGGAAAGAAATTGACATTGTCAGCATCCAGGAATGCGTTAGCAGAGCTAATCTCAGGTGGTATGGTCACTTAAACAGAATGGGCGAAGAAATATTAGCAATACAAGTGTTTTCTGCCAGGTTGGCAGCAAAAGGACCCAGAGGAAGCAAAATGACCCACCAAGATATAGGTGGATACGGTACAAAGTGCCATAGACAATAGAAATATAACATCTGATAATGTTGGAGTCTTGACAAGTAACAGACTGATTTGAAGGAAAATTGTAGATAGGAAGTGAGTAATGATGTAATTTTTTTCATGTAGTACTATCATATCCTGTACACCCGTTGAGGGTACATGGCAGGAATTTGATGATGATGATGATATATATATATATAATGTCAGCGGTATATATATTATGTATATATTATTGTCAGCGGCCAGATCGCTTTGAAAGCACGAGTTCTCGTCTGATCACTGAAGTTAAGCAAACCTGAGCCTAGTTAGTACTTTGGAGGGTGCCCACCTGGGAACCATGGGTGCTGCTGACATTAATTATTTTACTGGAGGAGGTAGGGGAGACGAGAGATCTGGGGATGATGATTGAGAGAAAACTGAAATTTACGGAGCATATTGCAAAGGTGGTGACGGTAACTCAGAGGATTGCTGCAATACTGAGAAGGATGTTGACCTGCAGAGATAAGAGTTATCATTCCATTGTATAAGACTCTGATCAGACCACACGTAGACTATTGTTGTCAGATTTGGTCCCCAGGATTTGAAGGGGATAAATTGACTGTGGAAAGGGTACAGAGGCAGATAACAAAGATAGTTTCAGGACTGTGCAATATGAGTTATGAAGATCCACTGAGAGAATGTGGATTGCAGAGTTTGGTGGATAGAAGAAGGAGAGGTGATATGATCAAGACTTTTAACTGTTGAGAGGCAGTTACAGGGTAGACATTGGAGAGTTCTTTTACTTGGTGGAATGGCAGGAGCGATGACAAGGGACCATCCCTGGAAGTTACGAAAGGAGGCTGTGTGCAAGAGGGTGAGGAGTGGTTTCTTTGCATGGAGGGTGGTTGAACCTTGGAATGCATTGCCTGAGAGAGTGGTTGGAGTGGGAATGGTCAATGGATTCAAGGAGTGGTATGATAAACTTTGTGTTTCCTAAAAATGCCCTCCCACAATGGGTCTTTTGACTCCATGGAGGCCCGGATAATAATAATAATATATATATAAATCAGTGTCATTATATTCCTGCAGCCTGCAATAAAAACTATAGTAATAAAAAATACTACATTTCATTTCATTGAGTGATTTGCATATCTGTTATAATGAATTCATAAATAGCATATTTATGAGTGGCATATACCATGATAATTGCAGAAGTTATCTTTGCATATTCCACTCAGGAATTTTCGGTATGCATCTCTCTGTCTGTAAGATGACTAATTCTCAATTTACTTCACTTATCCAGTTATCCAAACTAATTTTTTTAATGAGTAGAAAGGCTTATCCGTTGGTAGTACATGCTAGTTTATTGCAATGGTATTGATTACAACACAGAATGATAAGAATAAAATTGATATTTATAACTTATTTGCTGGTATTATATCCAGCATCGTCAGAGTATAAGAACAGTTTGTCACAGTTAAAACAGATCAAAACAGACACAAAACAACAATTTGGTATAACAGTGAGACTAGTTTAAAAAAATTGTAACTGACAACACAAGGAACTAAAGTCCTAATTGGCACCATGTATGTTGGAAAAAGAGAGAAAACATATTAATTAAATCTTAAAATGACTGTGTACCAGATTTTCTGAAAAGATATCTAGAGTACTTAATAAATATCAGCTGCGCACCATATTTAAAGCATATGTTAAATTGGCAACTCTCATCTGTTCGCTGTAAGACAAATGCTCTTCTTTATCACATCCAGGAGTTTATGAAGTGCCCTCTTCTTGTGACCTGGCTTACTGCAAACAGTCAGGAAGAACTGTATGTCCATAGCCAAGTTAATTTAAGTGTGATGCAAGTAAGTGAGTTCAATGGTAAGAGCATTGTCATTGGAATAGATTGCTCAAGTTCTGTGAATTAGAATACTGTACTGTTGAGCTGGATGATGGTGGTGTACTTGGCTTACAATGGACAGACTGTTGAAAGGAAGAACTGTTGGAATCTGTTGAAGAACTATTGGAACATAAAAAATAATTTGGCACTATCATTATGGCAAGTTGGGTCTAGCAAACCATGACTTGGATATCCCCTTCACACAGGATCAAATGGAAGAAAACAAAAATGCTACACAGAAGTAGTTATAAGTCAGAGAGATTGTTTTTAGAATCAACAGCAGCTTTAAAACATACTCCAAACCTCAAGAAGTATGGCTGTATAAATTTACCAAAAATCTGGAGACAGTCATTTTAAAATCTAATTAATATTTATTTTCTGTCTTTTTCAAGTAGCTGGCACCAATTAGAACTTGAGTTCCTTGTGTTGTCTGTTACAATTTATTTAAAATAGTCTCACTGTTATACCCAATTGTTGTTGTTTTGTGTACCTTAACAAACTGTTCTTGTGCTCTGAAGATGATGGATATAATACTAACAAAATATCAGCAAATATGGTTAATTAATGTTAATTATTAGTTGTTTTCTTATCATTGTGTTGTAATCAATATCATTAAAATAAACTAACAATTTTCTTTAATTTAAACTCAGTAGGTGTCCACTTAATGTAATAATACTTCTTATAGTTACACCCTCATTGCCATGATGAGGTAATACCAAATCTGTGACTGATTTTTCAAGACAGTTTTTTTTTTAAGTGACATGTAACAAGTACACTTGCAATCATACTAAGGTATATAATTGTTACTAATAGTACCTGTTAGCAATAAATATGTACCTGAAACCATAAGCTATCAAATAAAATAAATATCAAACAAAAATCTGCACTCGGTTTATTTTTTCGTGCCAACCACATTTTGACCTACTTTTCATGTATTAGTTAATTTTATAGTTTTTTTTTGACGTGGTTACAAATTAAATGCTTAGCATTATGCATGTCCAAAAGGCTATGTGTGTGCACATGCTCATGTGTGCATGTATACGTATGTTGCATTATGAGGATATTAAGGCAACTGATATGAAGTCATTAGCTTCTGTATATAAGTAACTTAGTCACAAACTTTGTTTGCTTACACTTGGATAAAGGATTAAATAGGAATATAATTTCTTGGCAAGTTTAATTTAATTAGGTTTTTTTTTTTTTTTCCAATTAATCAGAGAGAAAGAACAAATCTTTAGTTTTTCATCTTTAATTTTTGTCTTCTACAATATAACAAAATATATCAATCAAGTAGCACCAAAGCAAAAAGGAGGCTCACCAAAATATTCTGTGGTCAAATGTTGTGCATAACGCTGACATCATCAACATTAGTTAGGGCTTGCAAAGTTTGTCAAAAGCTTTATAAAAGGCATTAAGTGAATAGAGGAAATTTTAGTGCTTGTTGAAAAGATACTATTGAAGTGTTTCTATTGAACATGAAAAAGACAGGTGTGTCGGCAGAAATGATTTGTAAGAAGAGAATAAAATATTTGGTCAGATGTCACATAAAACTCTCAGTAAAGAGATTGCATGGATAGGATATAAATACCATAGATGCAAGCTTTAGTGATTCAGTACAATTTTTTTTGAATTGGTAAACTGTGATGCTAGCGAATCTATTTCAACAAAACAACTAGTGATCTTAAAATGTTTACAGATTTGAATACATAACATTTCTTTACATTTTTGCAAAGTATTTTAATTATTAAAATATAATGAGTAGTTGTGTTTTTGTGTTAATTATTATTGTTAATATCAGACCTCCATGGAGTGAAAAGACTTGTTGCAGAGGTCTGCACTCTCACACACAGAAAGATTATCAAATAGTATCTTAAACACATTCACAATTTCCTCACTCACCACACTCTGAGGCAGTTCATGTCACACTAACCACACTCCTTGTAAACATGATCCTCACGCCCTTACCCTCTTTATACAACTTCTAGGACTTACCTCTTGTTCTGCCCATCGCCTATCCTGTATAAATCTTCTCCACGTTAACAAATCCTTACTAGCTTATGTCTCAATCTTATCCCCTCTTCTATTCATGAGGCCCTGCAAATTACATTCTCTCAGTGTGTCTCTTAATATCCCACATTCCAATAACTCCACAACTTGACATTAGCTTAGTGAATCTTCTCTGGACCTCTCTAAGATATCCTAACATCTCCTTGAAAATCAGGTGACCAGATCTGTGCATGCCAGTTCATAAATGGCCTGATCTACACATTATAGAAGGGAACAATAACCTATAAAATCTTTGTCCATTACTGCCACCATTCCCATATCACCTGTCCCCTTCACCTCCTTCAGATTTTCCCTATTAATTGTATACTCAACATCCCATCCTTGCCCATCATATTTAAGACCTTACTCTTTGCAACATTGAACCAGGAGCTCTATTCACTCACTCACAGGTGACCTTACAGGAGGATCTATTCAGATCCTCCTGTAAGGTCACAACTTCTGTTCTACTCCTCACAGTTCTTCCACTATAACTTTGCATCATCAGCAAAACAACTTTTTATCTCCAGCGAAGCATGCCCATTTCAAGTTAAACAGTAATGATCCCAAAACAGACCTCAGCAGAACATTATAATGTACTTCTTTTGGGATATAACTCCCTTATATGCTACCCATCTGACAGACAGTTACCCTATCGTACTCACCAGTGTATTATCCAATTGCATCTGTTTCAAATTAGTTACTAGTTTATTATGTAGAAGCCTCTGAAAGTTTTTTTTGACAAATCCAATTATGCTACTGTATATGCATCTGTCTTGTTCAATGAATTTTGTGACATTTGTTGGGATACATAAGTAGATTTACTAAAAAATCACCTTTAACAAACCCATGCTGACTGTATTTCATTTTTTTAGCAGGTTTCCAAAAAAAGACATTTTATATTTAAATTTTTAATTTTCTCACTTTTTTTTAGCTCTAAGTTTTATTTATAGTTGTATTTATTTTAACATGCACATATTTCTTCAAAAAGGAAAGTCACAAAAATATTTTTTTGACATATTCTTTATTAGAATACCATTTGTGTAATGTATCATTATAAGAGCTACATTAAGAAAATTTTATAGAAAAAAAAAACTTTCTGCAGTTTTTTTTTATGTCCCAGTTGATCAAATTAAGCAAGCTCTCTTTCTTTGTGACTCTATAAGTATACTCTGTATATGTTTTTTTGTTCAGGACATGACTAATAGTTACTAACACTATGTTCCTCCAAGTGAATTTGTTCACATAAAGGTGTGAACTGTTGTGTGAACTTGAACAACTTTCAGAGGTGAACTGTAAAGAGTTTGAAAACAAGCCAGATTCAACCAGAGAGGCATGTGGTGAGGTCTGCAAGGATAGAAAAACCCATGGTTTACTCAGGAAGTTAGAGGAAGTCAAGGAAAAGAAGAAAGCTTATTGAAAGTTCCTGGCAAGTAAGTCAGCTATGTTCTTAGAGAATGCAAAGAAAAATGTAGGAAATCAAAGCACTGTGTGTAAAATTAGCCAAACAAAAGTCATGGAAAAACTTTGGTAAGAACATAGAAAATAAACATCAAGGAGGTGCAAAATATTCTCGTATTTTATCTACTAAAAAGCTAGGAAATGGAAGAAAGAGTACTGTAAAAAGAATCAGAGATGATAAAGGTGACATAAACTGAAAATAAAGACATTCTTGATGTCAGAATTATTTTGAAAGATGGCCATATGAAACCAACAGTGACAGCCTGGTGGTAGAAAATATTCAAAGGATGCTCAAGGAGCACATATTAATACTTGAGGTAGAAAAAAAGCCATTAGAAAACCTGAAATGTGGAAAAGTAGTTGGAGTAGATGATATTCAACTAGAAATGCGTGCAAATATGAAGGTATAAAAGTTTTACAGTGGCTATACTGCATAATTCATGAAGCCTGGTCAGAAGGTTAAATTTTGGATGATTGAAATAGAGCTGTCACAGTATTTATCTATAAAAAGAAAAATAAAACGATGTAAGAATTACAGGAATTTCCCTACTGAGTATTCCTCTAAGAATTATGCAGGTATACTTATTCAGGATGGTGGGAGAACTAGGGGCCATCCTTGGAAATTGAGCGTGTAGTTATCAAGGGTGTTAGAACTAGATTTTTTAATTGGAGAGAGTGGTGAATGAGTGGAATAGGTTGCCTGAGTCTGTTGTGGATGCCATGACTGTGAATGAGTTCAAAGTATGATAGATACTATGCAAATGTTGGATAGTGCTTGGCATGATGTTTAGGGCCTCCCTTAATGAGTCTGAGGATTCCATGGAGTAGTCCATAATAATAATAATACTTGAGAAAATTTTAAGAAAAATTGTGGAAGGGAAGCTTGGAGAATAATAAGCTGGATTTAGGCCAGACTGAGGATTTTAGCATCAGATTTTCACTTAATGACAAGTAGCTGAGAAATCATGAGAATAAAACAAAGATCTCCATAGCTCAGTCAGTATAGACAAAGCCCTTAGGCCAGAAAGACCTGGGTTTGATTCCCATCCAAAAAAAAAAAAAAAAACTATAATATATATCGTAATACAATGTTTGCTGTATAATGCACATTTACACTGAAATGCTTATTTTTACTTCTTTATAAAAATAAATGAAGTAAAAAAAAAACATGCATTCAAATCTAAGTGTGTGGACACACACTCTCTCTCTCTCTCTCACAGATTTGAATAATTAGTGTGTATGTATTATTACTACACTAACCTAAGTCTGTGTATAGAAAGGCTTAGGTGTCAACAGTTATTTATATTAATTTATATGGTATATAAACACCACCAAGGAATAAAATAAATTATTGTTAAGCTGTTGATGCTTCACTGGATTTCAAACAGCATATTTATATCAGATTTAAAATTATTTAATTCAGGTAATTAGCATTAACTTTGTAATGTTTTTATAATTTTTTCTTTATGATTAATGAAAAGTTGTGGAATGCGTACAATACTGGCATTAAGAATACTAAGAAGGAAGGAAGGAACTACATCTGTGTAGTTAGTTCTTGTGTAGAGAGAGAGGCATGAAAGAGAAAGGAGAGATGGCTAATCTATAAATTAATCATATCCTGTCTTTTCAGTATTTTCTTCCTGGAAATAATGCAACATAATTATGATATAATTATGTAGTCATTCAGTTTAACAATGTATTTTTTTTTTATAAAGTTATTTCTTTAATAGCAAATGTGATGTAGCAAATTATTCAAGTGTTATTACAATATATTAATGTTATGTCTATGGTAATTCATTTTTAATTGTCTTTGGTATTTTTTAATTTTTGCCTTTCATGTCATTTCAGGTTAAATTTAAAATCTGATTTAAATATATACTGCTCAAAATAATTAGGGGATATTCTTGTCAAAATTAGTTCACGCTAAAATGTATAATTTGTTAAATTTGTAATAAATATCGATTATTTAAACAATGTCTCATCAATTACACCCTATCCATAAGTAAGAAATGTTTATTCATGTATCAAGCACCCAATAGTTATAATTATTTGCAGAAATTTATAATTATTCGACAGAAACTAAAACCACCTCTAATTGTTTTGAGCAGTGTACTTGCATCACATCAATTAAATTTATAGAGCCAGAAATATGAAAATGTTTATTATTCATTTACTTCACTGTTTCCATGATTTTATCGTGGAGAATAACAAACAATTTCTATAATTTAAAAGTTCTGTATATTCAAGATTTGAAATGGATTGGAATTCACTTAGTTGACTAACATTTTCTGAGATTTGCATATTAATAATTATTTGAGAGCTATGTTCATACTTCTGATCCATTTATAGAAAACTTAAAAGGTTTGAAGACATCTCTATAATTTTCAAATGCTATTTAATATAACATGATAAAGCACCTCCGTAGCGCAATTGGAAGAACGACGGTACATTGCACCCTTCGATTGGAATAGGCCTAAGTTCAATTCTCGTCGCGACGGGAGGAATCTTTATCTGGATAATTTTCAATCGAAGGTGAGTTAGCCGATCTCATACGGAGGTAGCAGAGTTTTTTCTCCCGGAATCTCGGGTTTTTCATCCCGCATACAGACAAATCGGCCCTTCAGAACACACGCAATTTACAGACATAAAATACTAGTTGTGGTGGTGGTGGTGGAGGTGGGTGTTAGATGGCATTGATGGAGATGATTTGTTGCAGATGTTTGGTGTAGTGGTTGAGACAGTTGTAGGTGTCCTCCCGTGATGAGTCTTTGGACTCCTTGGAGGTGTCAGGAATAATAATAATAATAAAGTAAGTCTGTCAGATTTCTCTTTAATATCTATATTCAAGAAATGTTGAACCTCAGTCAAAGATGAAATAAATATAAATGATAGAATATAAACTATATTAGCACAGATGGCATTGTTCTAATGGCTGATTCCCAAGAGAAAATAGAAAACACAATTCTTAGTATATCACCTTTAAAGACTACAACACATTTATAATAGCAAAACCAAAATAGTGAAAATGAGCAGAAATGAATACTTTAACCACTGCTGTCGTAACTCCTGCTCACACATGGCACTGATTGTTTCAGCAACTTCTTGTGTGTGATATTGATATTTAAAAAAAAAGCAAGAGAACCTAGAAACTGTAAAATGCAGGCTTGCAATTGAATAGTGTACAATGAATGCCTTATCAAAAATCTTATGTAAGTTTTTTTGAAATATGTTGAATGTAGTCTTGCTTCCATGTAATACAGTAGAAGTTATATATGTATGGTAGCTTGCAGACATTATTAGATGAGCATTAATTATAGAGCAAAACTGGAGGAGGATAACATATTTTCAAAGACTTATCTTTGCCTAATCCATTGTTCAACTAAGTGGAGCCCTCCATCCTTCTCACTTTTCCTTCCTCATCCAGGGAACTTGGGTAAGGGAAATGATAGTACTGTGGAAAGAAAGAAAATCAATGAGATCTTTCACCACAGTAGTCCACCTCACATTCTCCCTTGATTCTGGTCACTTGCATTTAGTGTTCATAGATTTTGAAAAAGCCTTTGAACTCTTTGTATCAGTCAGAAATAAAAAAAAAAAAAAAAAAAACATCTTAAAACAACAAAGTTGTCCATGAAAGTATATCTAATTATTAACAACTGTATATTAAAACTCACCAGCCTGTATAAAGCTAGAGCATCAGAGAAAGGAATTTGATATTGAGAGAGGAGTAAGGCAAGGTGATCCTACATCACCCAAATTCTTTTTTGTTATGTTAGAGAACATAGAGCTATGGAATTCTGTGGAAAACTATGGAATTAGCATCAATGGAAAAAAAAAAACTCAATCACTTACATTTTGTAGATGATATTGTTCTTTTAGCAAAAAATAAAGAAGCTCACGAAATGCTAAATGAACTTGATAGAGAAAGCTGGAAAAAAAAAAAAAGGTTTAAAGGTTTAATGTAACTGAAACCAAATTGAAATAAAACTAACAGATAATCATATTGAAATTGTGGAGGACTATATTTACCTTGGTTTATTAGTTAGTTTTAAGGAAAAATGAGATAAATAAGTAGAAGAATTACATAAGCAGTTTGGCTGTATGAAGATTACTTGCCAGGAAATTTACCTATATGTCTAGAAAGAAGCTCTTTAATATATGCATTATTCCAGTGTTTACCTATGCAAGTGAGACTTGGGCAACAGCTAAAAACAGGAGGACCGGTTGTGTGTCCCAAAGAGCCTTGGAGAAAAAGAATGCTCCACATAAAAAAAAAAAAAAAAAAAAAAAAAAAAAAAAAAAAAAAAAAAAGCGGGGGGGGGGGAATAGAATAAGAAATACTAGAATTAGAGAGATGACTGAAGTAGAAGTTATTGTGAAGTGTTGTAAAGCATGTAAATGGAGATGGACTGGCCATATTAATAGACTGCCAGATGAAAAGTGGACAAAATTAAGCACTGAGTGGATTATCAAGAGAAGGAATGGTCACCAAAGAACAAGATGGAGCTGCAAAGTTTGGCATTGGACATTGGCTAAAGAGAGACAGAACTGGAAAGTTAAGGGGAAAACCTATATCCAACAGTGGATGGAAAGAGGCTAAAGAAGTTGAGCAGGAAAAATGTAGTCATGGAGAATTTATTGAGGAAGAAACACACATGTTGAGCAATTATTTTACTTACAATTAAGAAAATAACACTTGATGTTTTGCACTCAATATCAAAGTCATCATGAGGAAAACATGCATATGAACAGGACACAAGCTACATGATACTACATAACAGTAAGCTAAATCTAACTGCTTTGTTAATGTTTACACTAGCCTGACTTCTTCTGGTGGGAAAAAAAAGTAAGTGAATAAAAATAAAATAAATACAATATAATTAAATAAAATAAATTCTTCAAATTAAGTGGATATTGAATCCAACATTATTTCAAAGCCGAATAATGTTGGATTCAATATCCACTTAATTTGAATAATTTTGCATTGCCGAAGTGAAGCCTTTTGGCTCTCTTTTTCAGAAATAAAATAAAAATATTTTAACATAATAAGTATAATAATATACAGATAATAAAAAAAAAAGACAGTTGAACTTCATGAAATGCATCTCTACAGGTCCTGTTTACGTGTTGGGGGGGGGGGGGCCTTCATGTTCTGCAAATTGGTCTTCCAGATTCCTGGAATTACTAATCCATCATTCTTGTTGAGATTGGGATGATGAATCAGCAGCTTACAAGCTTCCTTGAATTTTCTTTCAAACCAGTGAATGGTTTTGGTGCAGTGTAGGGACTTGTTGCCTTTCCAGTTAATTTTTGTAGTTTTCTTTTTTTTTCTTTCTTTCTGATATTTCCCTGATGTATGATATGGCTATGGCATTTTTGTAATCTTTTTACCTTTCATAACATTATTGTGGAGGATCTTGTGAGCTGCATTTTTGTTGTGGCAATTTTTTTATAAAGATTTGACTAATAATTTCATATTCCTTGTTTAGCACCAGCTCACTGGAGCAAATTGTTAGGGCTTTGTTTGAAGATACTGATGACTCCTAGTTTTGTGTTGGATGGTAGTATGAATCTTTGTGTATGTATTGGCCTGTGTATGTGTAGGTTTGTGATTGACGGTGAAGGAAAGACAGCCTGAAGAAAGATGTGACAAGTGTGTCTAGAAAGGGAAGACAGTTGTTGTTTTCAATCTTGATGGTAAATTGGATACATTTGTGTTGTTTGTTTAGGTAGCTTAGGAATGTATTTAAAGTTGGCAGCTGTGGGGCCAAATGGCCACATTTTTCACCAGCAGTCAGTTTAGTGTAAATGATTAACAAAGCAGTTAAATTTAGCTTATTGTTGTGTAGTGTTATGTAGCTTATAGCTTATGTCTTGTTTCTTTGTATGATAATGTTGATGATGTAGAGGTTCGAGTGGAGTGTTATTTTTTGAATTTTAAAGTAATTATCCAACACGTGTTTTTGTTTCCATAAATTCTACACTATGGAATGGATTGATTATGAATGTTGACCACTGTAACTTTGAAAGAAAGGAGTCTTTTGAATGAAAAAAAAAAAAAAAAAAAAAAACCAACTTTTTTTAGACGCTGAGTAGGCTCTGAATATAATATACAGGGTGTTTCAAAAAGAATGAATGGTAATTGGGTATAATATGGTATGATATGGTATACTATAATAAAATATATTATGATATAATATATTTTATTATCATATAATAAAATATGGTATAATATCGCACATGGTACAGGTCGCATTCATTTGTGGTTCATGGTTGCAGAGATATACAATTTTCAAATCGGGACATTCCTTTTGAAACACCCTGCATTTTTATGCCAGGAGATAAGCTAGATGTGAAAGTCAGTCCAAGTAGAGAAAATTAGTCTTGACTGGAATAAATTTAGTTTAATCCTTTATCCAAGTGTAAGCAAGCAAAGTTTGTGCCCTGAAAATATCTTCAGGACTGAGGTAAGGTGGTACATTCCTTGGCAACTCATAGCAAAGGTGGACCAAGCTCTCATCACTCCTTGTTTCGTCAGTAGGAGGCAGACCCAGAGTGGTCATACTAAGGTCATATTTACCTATACGAGTATATGGTTGGCAACTCGTATAGGTAAATATGACCTCTCCTTCGCTTCTGCCTTAGTAACACCACTCTGGGTCTGCCTCCCACTGACGAGACCTCAATAAAGGTTGAAACTGGTCTGGATAGTGGCCCTTCCCTTAATGCATAGCATTATGCATGTCCGCAAGGAGATGTGCTTTACATTATGGGAGATACTGAGACAAGGAGTGATGAGAGCTTGGTCCACCTTTGCTATGAGTTGCCAAGGGATGTACCACCTTACCTCAGTCCTGAAGATATTTTTAGGTGCAAACTTTGTTTTTGCTTACACTTGGATAAAGGATTAAACTAAATTTATTATAGTCTAACCAAGTGCAAAATAAACTTCCAGTAGTCTTGACTGGAAACCAGAACATTATCAACACAAAGAGGAAGGAAGTATGATCTTTCTCTCAAGTAATAAATTTGGATAACATTGAATCATTAGATTATCTTTATCTTACTTGAGAATAGTGAGATCAGTTTTTAAGACATGATTAAGAAAGATCTTGAAGTGTGAATTGTGAGTACTATAAAGTTTCTCCAATGAAGGAGAGAAAAAATGGAGAATACTGTCATTAGCAAACTCTGGATACGATTTGAAGTTAGAGAGAGAGAGAGAGGGAGGGTCATTGACATATAGAAGGAAGAGCATATGTGAGAGCACAGAACCCTGTGGTACTTCAGCATAAAGAAATCTAACGAGAAAAGGTTATCCACCATTACACTGAATGAACTAACAATCCAGTATCACAAACAGCAGCAAGTAGACCATAAGATGGTAGCTTGATAAGAAAAACCTCAATGCTATACATGATTAGATACCTTGAAAACATCAAGAAAACTGATCTTGTCTGGAAATGAGAACATAACTAAATTTGGATTATTTGAACACTTTCATATCGTGGAATTGAGGACCCATTTTGAGACAGGAACATATGTGGAATTATAAGGCAGGTGATTATAATAGTCTAAGATGTCAACTTGGGGAAGTTTCATGGAGGGAAGAATTGGAAGGCCGGGATATCATTAGTGCATGGGAAATTGTGAAAGAATATTTGTTAGCAACAGTGGTAAGTAATCAAGACTCCCCTCGATGAGTCTTGATAGACTTTATGTTCTTAGGAAGGACCTCCCACGATGAGTCTTTTGACTATGGAGGCCTGAATAATAATAATAATTATCTGAAGTAAGAAAGGATGAAGTAGGATCTTTCTTTAGGGTAATATGATAGGATCGTGTTTCGATAGCATTGAAATGCACTAGATTGTCTTCATTCCAGTTGAGAATAGTGAGGAGATCAGTGTTTAAGACATTGGTTATGGAAGATCTTGAATAATTTGAGTGCCATAATGTTTCTTGTAATAGAGAATGGAGAGTAATTGGTTAGAAAGTGGATACTAGTCACTCAGCCAACTAGGCTGATAAGTGTTTATAAATTTTATTTTTCTTCTCTAGTTTTATTGATAAGAAGCAGATTTTGGATATTGTTTCTCCCTTATTATTGTTATTCGTGACATCTCGAAGGAGTCTGAAGACTCATTGCGGGAGGACATCTATTGTACAACTCTGTCTCCACCACTACACCGAACCTCTACTACCAATCATCTACATCAGCGCTATCTACTGCCCACCACCATCAAAGCTAGTATTTTTTGTCTGTAAATTGCTTGTGTTCTGAAGGGCTGATTTGTCTGTATGCGGGATGAAAAACCCAAATTTCTGGGAGGAAAAAACCCTGCTACCTCCATATGAGATCGACTAACTCGCCTTCGATTGAAAAAGTCCATATAAAGATTCCTCGCATCATGACGAGTCTCGAGCTTAGGCCTTTTCTAGTTGAAGGGCACAACATACCGTCGTGCTTCCAATTGCACTACGGAGGTGCTTAAAATATATAATAGCAGTGCCTACATTATGATTATTGGACAACTCCAGGGAGTCCAAAGGCTCATTGAGGGAGGGCACCTGCTCTACAGCTGCTCTGCCCCTCAATCCACCAACTGACCACAGCTTCACCAACGGCATTTACCTCCAACCACCACTAGTATTTGCAAAGATTATCACAAACGTCCATGCCCACGGTAGGATTCGCATGCAACCTTTTGTCTAGGAGTGGTTAGCATATGTAGCGCAATTGGAAGAACAATGGTACATTGCGCCCTTCGATTGGAATACGCCTAAGTTCGATTCTCGTCGCAATGGGAGGAATCTTTATCTGGACGATTTCAATCGAAGGTGAGTTAGCCGATCTCATACGGAGGTAGCAGGGTTTTTTCTCCCGGAAACTTGGGTTTTTCATCCTGCATACAGACAAATCAGCCCTTCAGAACACATGCAATTTACAGACAAAAAAAATACTAGTTGTGGTGGTGGTGGCTGGTAGATGGTGTTGATGGAGATGATTCGTAGTAGAGATTCGGTGTAATGGTTGAGACAGTTGTAGGTGTCCTCCCGTGATGAGTCTTCGGACTCCTTGGAGGTATCAGGAATGATAATAATAATATTATGGCATAGATGGACCATGTAATTGAAAAGATTGAATAATGCAGTACTAGATTAACCTGCTTTCTTCTCTTTGCACTATACCTGTTTGGATTTTTATTATGAATAATTTATATAATTGAACATTCTTTTTACTGTATGCAACAGACGTGAATTCACTATGTGAATAATTAATTTCCACTTATTTCAGAATTTGATTAATCTCTGAGGAGATGACTTACTTTAAAGAAGTTACAAGCTTTGGATCATGGAGAAAGGACAGGATACTTGGAGCTGGAGGATTTGGTACAGTAATTCTTTGGAGAAATGCAGTGAGTTATTTACAATGTTTTCATTAATTTTTTTTATACAGTTATCAGTCTTTTCCTCATGTATTATCAAATAGGCTGTCACAGAAAAAATTGAAAATGTTGTGAAGGAACTAGTGTAGCTTTATTTCGATTTTTTTTTTTTTTTCAGTATACAATGCTTACTGATAATTAATTAGAAATGCAATGATCAAATATTTTAAGTAACTTTTTAAGCAAGAATTTTTTTCAGATAAAATAAATTAAAGGAGATTTAAGATCAAAAGAAAGTCTTGAGAGTGATGGGAGTAAGGGAGAAAATAGAACAGAAAACAATTATGAGAAAAAAAAAATGAGTGAGAGAGAGAGATGGAAATGAGAGGAAGGTGAGAGAGTAGGAGCAAGAAAGGAGAAATGAGAGAGAGAGAGAGAGATGGAATTAGAATAAGAATGAATGAATGAATGGATCTGTGAGGAGTATAATGTATAGAGATTAGATTTAAGTTGTGCAGAGCAGAATGATAGAGGAGTGCTTGCCTGGAGCAGACAGTAGTGAGTATGACTTTGGCAGTAAAGAAAGGACAAGATGTGGATGGCACAACAGTGATGGTTGGTATAAATAGACCTGAAATGCATTATGAATCGGATAGTGAATGATTTGAGATCAGTGTTAGAGATAGCTCGGCCTTTCTGCTGAACAGTTTTGAGGGTGTGTGAGAAAGAAGATAGTATTTTGCATTGGTATGATAATACATAGCTGAGAAGAACAATGATAATGAATGATATGATATTGAAAAATTCAGAAGAGGATGTCTGGACATTTAGGACCAAATTTTGCAATCCATCTGAATATAGAAGAAATCTGTACCTCTACTCCTTTGCTAGAGCATTCATTTGAATAAATAACTCATTTTCCAATTTCTCATTTTGAAATTTGTTTTTCATTTACTCTATATTTCTTGTTAATTATAATTTTTTTTTTCTTTCTAATTTTCAGTAGTGCAACATTTGGCACCATTGAAAATTACTGTGTTTAGCACAAACTTCACTTAATCGATTCAGACTGTTCACAATCAGGCAGAATCATAAAATGGGTGTTATTAATTTTATTGTGATTAATTCTGTATTCTAGTTAGGATGTCTGGAATATTTCTTCTTCTTCTCAGCCCTTTTTATAACTGTTTATGGTTATAGGCCTCCCCCCCATTTGTTTCCATCTGGAATGTTTGGAATATAATATTAAATAATTCTTAATTTAATATACATTAATAAATAATCCATTCTTTGTTAATTTTAAAATGGTGACATGATGACAAACGTATAACAAGTATAAGGAACTTGGTTGATGTAAAATAGCTTTCAATAGTGTTAATTCTTACTCGGAAATATTTGTTTGCCACATTGGGCCATTGTTGTTTAATTTGTATGTAAATGACATTAGAAATGGCTTTAATGGTTGATATACAGTTTGCAGATGATGCAAAGTTTGGAAGAGTTATGAGAAGTAGAGCAGATGTTGGAGCTTTGCGAGAGGATGTGAATAGACTGTCTGAATGAGCAAGTGTGTGGGGATGTCAGTTTAATGTAGCAAAGTGTAAAGTTTTAAAATTTGGGAAGCAAAGATGCAATGTCAAGTATAGGATTGGTGGAGATATTTTAGAGGAGGTGGAGGAAATTAAAGATCTGAGGGTGATGGTGAATAGGGACTTCAAATTTCATAGATATTTTGCTAAGATTGTGAGGATAACACAACAGATTATCAGAATGATGCAGAGAACACTGACGTGTAGAAATAAAGATATTTTGATTGCATTGTACAAGGCTTTGATCAGGTGACATATGAATTACTGTGCCCAGATTTGGTCACCTGGTTTTGAAAAAGGATGAGATGTTGGAGAGGGTTCAGAGATGATTGACTAAGTTGGTTTCTGATCTCTGAAATATGAGGACAGATTGAGAGAATGTAAATTACAGAGCCTAGTGGATAGAAGGAAGAGAGGAGACATGATCAAGACATATAAGTTAGTGAGGGATATTTATCAGATTAATGTGGATGAGAATTTTCATAGAATATCTGAAGACAGATGAAGAATGAGGGGCCATCCTTGGTATAAGGTGGATGTGAGCAAGTGGGTGAGGAGTAGATTTTTTTGCATGGCAAGTGGTGGGTGATTGGAATGCATTGTCTGAGAGTGTGGTGAGTGCAGAGACAGTGATTACATTTAAGTTGAGGTATGATGAGCTGTGCATGTGAGAGTTGGACCTCCTGCAATGAGTCTCTTGACTCCATGGAAGTCTGTTGATGATAATGATAACATATACATCAAGAGATTTGTGTTTGAATATTTCATATGCTGTTGCATATTAGTTTTTTTTTGTTTTTTGGAGCAGTGTTATTTGCTTCTCTGTTGTTAATTTTATATCTTACTTGGAACGATTAAGATATAATTTTAAAAAATTTCAATAATTTTTTAAAATTATATAAGTTGGTTTCTTCTTGATATTACTTCAAACCTATGCTATAAACTTTTTTTGTTTTATAATGCGTGATTTTATGTGATTTAACACTTGAATTTGAAATATTTTTGTTCACAAACATTTTTTTGTTGTTGTTGTTTGTTCTTAACCCTAGGACACAAATGATATGCTTGCTGTAAAGGAATTCCGGTTTGGCCAAGAAGGTCAAGTATCTATAAGGCACAGAAATAGATGGAAAGTAGAAGTTGACATAATGAAACGATTAAATCATCCTAATGTTGTCAAGGCTATTGATGTTCCTGCAGAGCTAGATGTTCCAGCTACTGAACTTCCTGTTTTAGCTATGGAATACTGTAGTAGTGGAGATTTGAGAAAGGTATGTGTTGTGTGACTGCCTTAACACATGTGCACACACACACGCACACACACAAGCATATACATATAAGTACAGTTTTAGTTTCCACTTGAATAAATTATATTTAATCCAGTGACCTATTTATTTTGAAATTTAGCAGTCATTTTACAATTTCATGTTGCATTGTTACAATATCTGGTAGCATTTTTACAGTGAGGCACTCATTCAGAATGCTCTTTATACTTGCATCTCATTTTAAGTATGGATGCTGTGTATGTCAATTAAAATTAAAAATATGTTGATTTTATTTCTAATTTAAAAACTAAACTCAGTAACAACATTAATGTTAAACTATATATGTTGCTTCCCTTTCCAGAATAATAAAATTATTTTATTTAATAAATAAAGTGGAAAAATTCATTTTAACTCTTGCTTCATGAGCAGGGCTTGACAAATATGGTGTTGTCCACTTGCATGTGGTAAGTAGATTTTGCTAGCTGGTGAGTTGGTGCAAAACTAGATAAAACAGGATCTTTATTTCATTTACTAAAAAAAATAAAAATAAATAAATAACTTCTCCACCCATGGTACAGTGCCAGTAATTACTTTATGAAACTCCTATTGACTTACTTAGATATAGCATAAAAAAATGGGGGGGGGGGGTATTCTTCGACAGTTATTTTTTTGCAGGATGAGTAATGCTTTACATTCTTTGTTGAGTCCTGCACATGAGTGTCAAAATAAAACTGATTTCTAAACTCAAATGAAACAATGAGATCAGGGATGATTGTTTTCTTTCAGGGATAAACTTTTTAAATGTTTTAGTACAGAGGATTCTTTGACAACACACATTCAGAATAGGTCTGAAGATATGTGAAGTCCTACCCAAACATCTTATAAAACTTTAAATATCAGCTAAGAAAGAACATTACTTCCTTTTTGTAGAAATATTCAATTGTAAATATCATCTACTATAACTTTTGGTGCAAATCTGAAGAAATGAAGAAAATGTTCATGTATTAAATATATCTATCATTGCAATACCATCCATTTTTTTATTTTGGTTTAACCAATAAGAATGCAATTTGGTCGGCTAAATCCCAAATTGCCAGCCCATCCTCGTTTGTTCAGTATCCAAGTAGATACCCAACAGGGTGCACCACAAGAAGGTGAGGATTGGACATTAGGTCAGAATCCCTGGTCGGTTCTCCGCATTCCTTTAAAGGCTATCTGGAGGTCTCCTCTCAGTTATACAGCTTTGACCCTTATTATTGAAAAAAAAATGAAAGAGTTTGAGAACAGGAATCAAACCTTGGAGATTCAGTGGCAAACTCTGAAGAAAACATTGACTGATTCTGGGGGGGGGGGTATTCAGAGAGGCATGTGGTGAGGTTGTCTGCAAGGATAAAAAAAATCAGAACTCCCTGGTGGACACAGGAAGTTAAAGAGGCAGTGAAGGAAAAGAAGAAAGCATATCAAAAGTTCCTGTCAAATAAGTCAGCATGTGCTCTTAGAGAGTATAGAGACAAATGAAAGAATGCTAAACACTGTGTAAAAGTAGCTAAACAAAAGTCATGGGAGGACTTTGGCAAGAATATAGAAAATAAATATCAAGAAGGTGGCAAAATATTCTGGAGGTTGTTGAAGAAGCTTAGGGATGGAGGAAAGAGTGCTGTAAAAGTAATTAGAGATGATAAGTGACATGAAAACAGGAGAAAAAGATATCCTTGAAGTATGGAGTAATTACTTTGAAAAACTGCTAAATGAAACAAGCAGTGATGACAGCACAGTGGTAAAAAACACTGACCAGGCATGCAGTAAGGAATACATATCCATACTTGAAGTAGAAAAAGCCATCAAAGGTTTGAAATGTGGAAAGGCAGCAGGAGCAGATGATATTCGACCAGAAATGCTGAAGTATGGTGGTATAAAAGTCTTGCAGTGGCTGCACCGCATAGTTCAGAAAGCTTGGCCAGAGGGACGAATTCCCGATGATTGAGCAGAGCTCTTATAGTACCCATATATAAAAAGGGAAATAAAACTGAATGTGAGAATTACAGAGGTATTTCCCTACTGAATGTTCCTGGCAAGATCTATGCAAGTATACTTGAGAAACGGTTGAGAAGAATTGTGGAAGAAAAGCTGGATTCAGGCCAAATAGAGGCTGTCGGGATCAGATCTTCACTTTACGACAATAGTGGAGAAAGCATGGGAATATAACAAAGATCTGTATTTCAGTTTTGTTGATTTGGAAAAGGCATGTGACAAGGTTCCAAGAGACAAGCTGTTCAATACGCTACAGTTATATGGTGTCAATGGGGCATTATATCAAGCAATACTTAGTCTTTATTTGAGTTGTAAGTCAGCAGTTAGAATTGAAGGAAGCACAGGAAGATGGTTTAATGTTAAATCTGATGTGAGACAAGGATGTACATTATCCCCTCTGTTATTCATTATCTATATGGATCACATTATGAAGGAAAGTGGTATTAAACATGATATCAAAATTGGAGATGTTAATGTCAGCTCTTTGCTTTATACGGATGATGTTATACTTCTATATAAATCCGCTACAAGTCTGCAAGATTCTCTGACTAAATTGAATAGCTGTTGTAATAGATATGGTATGAAGGTGAGCAATAAAAAGACAAAGACAATGAAAATAGGCAGAATCATTGAAAATGTCAACTGTGTTGTGAATGGAGAACCTGTGGAACAAGTAAAACATTTCAGCTACTTAGGCACGATTTTTACTGAAGATGGTAAATTAAATATAGAAATAGACAACAGAATCAGCAAAGCTGGTATAATGGGATGTCAATTACATAAATAAATTCATATGGAATAAGAGAGAAATTAGTCGGAACACTAAATTAGTTGTATACAAGACAGTGTTCAAACCAGTTTTAACTTATGGATCTGAGAGCTGGGTCAGAAGTAAAACACTTGAACAAAGACTAGAGACCGCAGATATGAAGGTCCTGAGAAAGATTAGAGGCGTGAACAGATGGCATCAATGGCAATATCATATTAAAAACGAGGCTATTAGGAAAGAACTTGACATCATCATCCAGGAATGCATTAGCAGATCTCAGGTTGTATGGTCACTTAAACAGAATGGGCGAAGAAAGATTAGCAAAACAAGTGTTCTCTGCCAGGTTGGCAGGAAAACGACCCAGAGGAAGACCAAGATATAGGTGGATTGATACGGTACAAAGTGCCTTAGATGATAGAAATATAAGATCTGATAATGTTGGAGTCTTGACAGGTAACAGACTGATTTGGAGGAAAATTGTAGATAGGAAGTTAGTTATGATGTAATTTTTTCATGTAGTACTATCATATCCTGTACACCCCTTGAGGGTACATGGCAGGAATTTGATGATGATGATGATCATTGCAATAATAGCAAATGCTTATGTACTTAAGGGGCACCCCTATATAAAAACATTGAATTTTTCTACGATTTATATGAATATAAATTAAAACATAAATGATATATATTCAGACATACCTTGAAAGTATAATGACATAAGTGATGTGCATTCAGACATACCCTCGGGTAGGTTTTCATGTTCTAGTCTTGTTAATTTTAAAATTTTCTTGGAACATAAATATTAATGAGACATTGTTGGTAAATATAATAATCCGAAACCAGAAAAGAATAATATATATTACTAGAGGAATCGGATTCACAAAAGAATAATAAATTACAGGTGGAGTTTAAAACAAACTGTAGCATAAAATAGATTAAATGCATGGACATTTTTTTTTACCGGATGGGAATAAAGTAAATATTAAACATATATGGAACATTTTTAAAATCAGAGGAATACATACTGTGGTGACATAATGGGACCTTCATGAAAAATGAATGAACAAAATAAAAATGTGCTTTATGGTATATGAGCTGTTTTGACTTAGGGGTCATCTTCAGAGGTCTGAAGAGCACTTGGGGGAAAATCTTTTTTTTCAGATGAAGTGATTACTTAAACAGAATGGGAGAGGAAAGGCTACCATAACAAGTGTTTACTGTCAGGATGGCAGGAAAAAGATCCAGACAAAAAGCCAGTGGTTAGCGTATCCACTCTCTAGCCAAAAGGAGGTTCGAATCCCGCTGTGGGCATGGATGTTTGTGATTGCCCTTGGAAATACTAATGGTGGTGGGCAGCAGTAGATGATGTTGGTGTAGTTGCAGTCAGTTGGTGGATTGAGTGGTGGAGACAGAGTTGTAGAGCAGGTGCTCTCCCTCAATGAGTCTTTGGATTCCTTGGAGGTGTCTAATAATAATAATAAAACCACAAATTAGGCAGATTAATATAGTTAAGAAGTACCTTAAAAGACCAAAGTATAAGATCTGACAATATTGGAGTCCTGATGGATAACAAATTTCATTTGGATGGAAATTATTGATAGTAAGTTAGTAATGATGTAACCTTTTCATGTAGTACCATCATAATATCCTGTACCTTCCTGAGGATGCACATCAGGAATTTGATGATGATGCATTCCTGATATAAGAAATGCTTATCTAGAGATGATATTATGACATGGGTATTGCTATGGAGTCTGAAAACTCATTGTGGTTGTCCCACACTTAACTGTTATTCACTCAATGCCTATTGTATCTCTCTTTAAAGTCATTCACTGAGAGTGCACTCATGACCACTTCTGGCAACCCATTCCACTCATTCTCTACTCTCCAAGCAAAAAATTTAGTCCTTACAACAACCTTTGATAATCATACCTTTTCAAGGATGACCATCTCTCACCTTCTGTCATATACTGAACAACTTCTTTTGCATCAACCATTTATAACTCTTTACTAACTTATTGTTTTAATCATATCCCCTCATTTCCATCTTTTCCTGATGGAAATGAGGAAAAATAGTTATAGAATCGTGGATACCTCACAACCTTCATTCTTTCATCAGGAAGTATCCACGATTCTGTAACTATTTTGGTCACTTGCTTGTGTATCTTTTTCACCACTTTCTTATCCCCAAGAAACCTGGGTGACCAACCTAATCTTCCAGATATCAAAATCTTTTAAAAAAAGCTATATCTGTCTCTCTGCCTTTTCAGTGTGCTTGTTAACATCCAAATGATCCATCTTCAGATTCTTAGCCTTATCAATTTGATGTTGAGCTGTGTGATCTAATTAATACAAAGCTTGTACTTTTTTTTTTTTTTTTCATTCCAAGATGCCTAACCTTGCATTTCCCATGTTTAGCTGGTAACCTTTGTCTGCACTGATATCATTTGATAAACTATGCAGTACTCTGACATCTCAAGTTCAAGGTCATCTACGCCCAGTACCACAGTGATTTATATATACCATCCTTCAATGGGATGAGGACCTGGTGTCATTCAGTATCAGTAAAACACAGTCTTGCCTTTTCTCTTGCAAAAGAGATCTCGGCTCACCTACCTTTACCCTCCGTAATACACAAATGACCAGACAAGATCAGATTTCTCTGCTTGGACCAACATTTGCTTCCAGTCTCTTCTGGCATAAACTAGGCATTCTCTTTTGTTCGGGATGCTGGTTTACACCCAGCTAGCTCTTAACTACACCTAATCTGCCTATGTTTAAAATACTGCTCATATATTTGGAGTGGTACACCTAAAACTTCCCAAAAAATTCTTGACACTCTTCAGAGGAGAGCAATTTAGCTCATAGATGATCCTCTCCCATCTTACAGATTCACTTTGACCTCTGTCTCACAGATGCAATGTTCAGCAATATGCCTGTTCTACAGGTACTTCAATGGTCATGGCTCTCTGCAAACACAGTGAACCTGCTTTTCCTCTTTAACTTTTATTCCATCCATCTCTATCCCCTGGAACAATCTTCCTCATGAAGTATTCCCAAACTAAAATCTGCAACTCCTCAAAATAAAAATAAAAAAAGTCCATAAATTTCTGTCTCAGTCCTCACGTGTGTCCCTCACCTAGTGCTGATAGCTTATAGATCTTTCAACCTCTCATTTATAGGATCAAAAAAAATGAAAAAAACAGCAGCAGCCCTGTAGCATGTGTGCACACATACTACCAGTCACCTGCATTGATTTGACTCCTCCATGTACTACTTTCTAATCATACTCTTTGAAGGGTAACCATCCATCTCTCATCTTTTGTCATATACTGAAAACTACTTCTGCATCAGCCATTTATATAATGCCTCTTTACTAACTTATTGTTTCAATCATATCTCCTCATTCCTATTTGTCCAGGCACACACTCTCATTCACATCACCAGCTTCATGTCCCCTTCCCCATTCCATGCAGTATCCTATCAAATGCCCTTGCCAATTCTAGCAGTATCACAGCATAGCCTTTTTTCTTATCTATCCAAACCATTATTTTATTGAAAAAAAGCATTATTGTTGAGATTTAGCAATGTTACCTTGATTTTTAGAGAATTTTTCCTTCTACTGAATAAGAAAATAAATCTTCTTTCTTCTTAGGTATTAAACAGGCCAGAAAATTGCTGTGGCTTAAGTGAAAAGCAGGTTCGCACATTGGTGAGACATGTATCCTCAGCTGTTAGGTATCTTCATTCTGCAAGGATAATACACCGTGATTTGAAACCCGAAAATATTGTCATCCAAGATATAGATGGAAAGGTATATGATCTCAAGATTGATATTAATCTTTGAATAAACTACTTGGTTCTCTTTTAAAAATAATTGAATTGAAAACAACCAAAGGTAACTTTATTAGCATTAAAACATAGCTATATCTTAATAGCTTAGTGAGATATGTTGTTACATATCATGATTTTTTACTTGTGTTTACATTAAATTTAAAATTAATACTTCTCATCTCATCTTCCTTTTTTACCCTCTTTTACTTTGCGGTATCGAAGGTTTATTAATCATCGGACCTTAAACTGTTCACAGGATAAGGTGGTCAGCCCTGTGCCCCAGTGTATCATATGTCCTGTAGTGTTGGGTTCTCGAGGCTGGTTTACCTGCTTTACAGGATGAAAAACCCCAGGATAAACTGGGGGGAAACCCTACTGTCCATGCCCAAGACCAGCTAACTTGGCTATGGCTGAGGAAGATCCTTCAGCTCCTCACATTCTAAATTAATACTCTAACTTTGGAAACCTCTGTGCAATATCTGTTTATTATGCACTTGTATAGCACACATAAGATATTATTAGTTGAAATAATTTATTTAGGATGTTAAGAGCCCTAAGTCTGTTTGTGTATTTGAACTTATATATTTGCGATAATATGTGAGTGATAGACTTTGAACATAAATAATTGCACTTATTGTAGATATGAGTTTTGCAGCTGAAATGATGTTGCAACATAGCAAAAGTAACTGAAAGTTACACTTCCTATTGAGAAAATGACAAAAATATATGTTAAAGATACCAGGCTATTTTAAACCTGGTTTTACTCCATTTCCCAAGTAAGCAAACAGACAAGTATATCAAGTTTGTGCCTGCAAGTATTGCAAGTCTAGGTGATCCCACACATAGTGCAAGACCAAGGCAACTCATGGTAAAAGTTGGATAAGCTCTAATCACTATTCTTAATATTTATCCTTAATGCAAAGTACACCTCCTGGAGGAGATGTATGATGCTATGTATTAAAGGCAAGGGGGCCACTACCCAGACTGGTTTCGACCTTTATTGAGATCTCATCAGTGGGAGCCAGACTAGAAATACCAAGATTTTAGTAATACAGAGCTTATAAATATAGTTTATAAAAATACTTTCTACATGACAAAAATATAGTTTATTACATATTAAAAAAAAAAAAAAAAAAAAGAAAGTTTCATTTTAAGTTTTGTTTTTTGTTTCATTAATGAACATTTCAAATAATGTACTGATATTTCTTTTGTCAGCTGATACAACATAATTGTTCCATGTATACTGGTTCAAAATGCTAAGGTTGAACTACATGTTTACCTCTATATGAAAAAATTTTTATGACTATAGCCAAATGTGACATAAATTTATTGCCAGTATATTAATCAATTATATTATTCAAAAAATGTGTTATAAATTTCATACAAATTAAATTGCAATATGTTTTTGGCAAAAGTCACAAATTTCCTAAGGACTAGGTAAGGAACTAATGTACAGTGCTCACAGAAAACTATGCAGAGACACATTTCAGTGGGGAATATGTCCACCGCATGCTGCAATGCAGCTTTCACAACATCATACCATGCTTATCACCAAGTGATTCAGGAATTCTTGAGGCAAACTGACCCACTCCTCTTTCAGAACAAGGATATAAGGCCTTGTTTGTTTTCTGGGGGGGAATTTCGAGCAGCAATGCATCTCCCTGTTACGTCCGAAACATGTTCTGTGGGCTGAGATCTGGGGATCATGCTGACCACTCGATTTGATTAATATCCTCGGTCTCCAGAAGTATCTTCACTGCTTGTGTATGATGGTGTGGCATCATCATCCATAAAACTGAATTCTATGCCTACAGCACCACAGAACAATTGAACACAACACTGAACTTCGTTGCAATATCGTTCACCAGTCACAGTCTCTTTTTCTGTTATTTGCAGCTCAGTAATGTACATTAAGCACAAAGCTTCACAGCACCACCGTATCTATTCCTTTCAAGAACATTCTCATGATGGTAAGCAGTAACTTTCATGCCAGATCAAGAGTCATCTAGAATTGGAGGAAAGACTAAACTGACAGATATTCTCATCTCTAAAGAGTACATTAGCCCATTGTTGTCCTGCCCAATTTTTATGGATATAACACTTCTAAAAACGTGTTCCAATGAGCTCTGGATCAAGGGATGCAGATTTACAGGCCTTTGGGCATGTAGTTCTACTGTTACAGATGTCTTGCCACAGTTTGAGATATCCACATACTGTGCTTGAATGGAGCCAACTTGCAAGCTGACCTGCTGTTATGTGTCAATTATGATTACCAAAAATCTGTCTTCATGCTCCATGGTAGAGCGAGGGCAACCTCATACCAAACATTTGGAACACATTCTGTTGGTTTGAAACACTATCGAGAGCTTGGATTCAATGCTATGCGATATTTCAAACATTCTGGCAACATCAGTAATTCTGTGGCTTTCTTCAAGCTTTCCGATAATTCTTCCCTGTGTGAAATCATCTAGATGATGTCTTTTGAGACATTACAAGACATCTAAGTATGCAACTTTATTCCTTCACAAAAAGTACTTCCTTCAAACACAGTTCATTTAGCACAGGCTTTTTCCTTTTATCCTGTCATCAGTCTATCTTATCTCAGTCCTCATCTGCATCCCACACCCAGCAGTGATGTGCTTATAGGGCCACTGACCTCTTGTGTATGGAATTAATATATAAAAAAATAGTAATATGTGGATCACATTATGAAGGAAAGTAGCACAAACTTAATATCCGAATTGAAGATGTTAGCCTCAGCTCTTTATGCAAATGATTTTATGCTCTGAAGCAGTTTGATGTTGCAGGAGGATTCCTGCAACAATAAAAAGACATGATAAAAATAGGCAGGAATATGGAAAACATCAGTGCAACCCTGAATGGAATAACCTGCAGAACAAGTAAAATATTTCAACTATTTTTGGTACAATTTTTTGTATAAGTAGTAAGTTAAATATGGAAATAGATTAAGCAAAACTGGTATGGTGTTGAATCAGTTGATTCAATTTATATGTTATAAGAGTATATTAACTAGTTTTATGGATCTGAGATCTGGGTTAGAAATAACATTTGATCAAAGAGATCACAGATGCAAGAGGCTGTTTTCATTCATAATGCAATTAATATAATCAATTATATGGATCACATTATGAAGGAAAATAGATTCTTACATCTGTGATCTCTGTGTGAAATCATCTAAATGATGTCTTTTGAGAAATTACAAGCCTTGTTTTTTGATTGCAGTTAGGCATGTCTTAGAAAATTAAAATATAAGATCTGACAGCATTGGAGTCCTGAAATTTGTAAGATAATTGTTGACAGGAAGTTTGCAATAATATAATCTTATCATTTAAGTACTGCCCAACTGTCCTGTCAGATGCAGCTTGACCCAGTAAAAGTTGATTTCTTGCCTACCTGCATATCCTGATATTCAGGCAGGAAATGATTCCTTTGCTGCCAAAAAAAAAAAGCATATCAGCATCACTTTTCATGCTGATGTCCATTTGCAGAAATTTTTGGTTGTTGGAAGATCATTTCAGATCCAGCATTTATGTTGAAAATGCAATACAAAATTTATTTTTATCATGCTGATATTCTAGGTAGGCACCCACTGTGCTGTATCTTTCTTGTAATGCAGACACTCATAGGAAACAATGTGCAAAATACGAAGATCAGTAGCAGTATCCTTGATTTTTACATATCTGTTGTTGTTGAATAGCAGCAGTGTTATTGAATGAGGTTGAAGTTCTTTGACAACCAGACCTTTTTGCATCATTATCATCAGTGTTTGAGCTGAACATTGTCAGTTTATTATCTGGTGGCAAATATTTCTCTCATTATAGAGGAATCTACCAATAAATGTGAGTTGATATTACCTGGGGGACTACAGAAGTCATACAGCACTTCATTATTTTTCAGGCATAATCACTGATTTTTTTTTGCTATAAAAATTATGTAAAACATACATTTAGAATTCATCTTTCATTTATGTATAACAGTACATTAATATCAAATAAAAAAAATGTTGGGAATGGATTAATTTTCCTTTATAATTGTCAATTTTTACACACTGTTTAATTTTCAGTAATAAATAATTGAAGTTATTTTATCCATTCTGTGACTTCACTGAGAATCCAGTAAGATTCAAAATTATCAACTCGAGAGACTAAAACTTTAATGAAATGCAAAATACTTGTTCAGAAAGGTGGCTTTCACATATAGTGTAATATGTGGACAACCTGTCGAAAAGTTATCCCAGAAAATTTCAGTTTGCAAGAAATTTTTACCTTCACTTTCATTAACCTTTTGGTTATGTTATATTGATTTTTTTTAATATCCATCTTGATAAAATACTTGATTTGCCTGCTGAAGCATTTTCAGGATTTTATCTTCACATTGAAGTGTACTGTTGTCAGTATTATTGAAATATACCTTAGACAACTAATAGTTGTATCGTAAAATCCCAATTCAGAAATATGAATATAACTTATTAAGCATTTTGTTTTGAAATAAACACGAATATGAATATGTGTGAAAAGACTGGGAACAAACAGCTTGTATCATACATGAAATAACAATATCAGTCTCTGCTTGCCTTTTTTTTTTAGTAGTATTTTCTCTGCTTAAGAAAGGAGGAGCTCCTGGAATCATGTGCTTCAGAATTCTTATATTATTATAGAGTATATAGTAATAATGTTTATTAAACTAACTTTTGAATACAGAATCAAATATTTTCCAATATATTTTGATCGATGTTGAAAAATATTAAACTTTTAACTTATCTAACATATATTATTTCTTTTTAAATTATATGTAAGTATTTTTTTATATAAGCTAATTTTTTTTTTATCTAGGAGGTATATAAAGTTATTGATCTTGGATATGCTAAAGAACTTGATCAAGGAAGCTTATGTACCTCATTTGTAGGCACCCTTCAATATTTGGTATGTTTTACTTACTACAATATACTGCATGGTTTCATTATTGCCTTGGCTAGTTTTGCATTTTTAACAACTCTACCAACTTATGATAAGTATTACCTGTAGTTATATTAGTAGGGAAATATTGTTTGTTTTTCAATGCCATTAATAAAGTTCGAATTTTAACAGTGACCATGCTTTGAGTTTGGAATAAAAAAAAAAAAATTGAAAGGGAACAAAGAATAAAATGAGGACAAAGTTAAATTAAACTCTTTAATTGCGCTCAGAGTTTAAAGTTACCACTATAGGCTTGTGACTTTGAGATATACAGGGCATCCCATAAGTTCCAAAATATTTCAATAATTCGTAAAAATGAGAAAAATTGGTATATTAGAGTGCGGTTTGCATGAAAGTGAATCGCAAGGAGCGGGATTTTTTTGGCAAGGTGAAAAAATTTACTTGATTTTCACTGATAGAGGGTGCTGTACCACATGCATCATTTGTAAATACGTGCAAATGAGAGTTCTGCAAAATGCAGGGTATACTGCTGACAGCTCGTAATGAATGTGCGTGAATTCCCAGTCATTCGGGTGAACAGAAAAGAAAAATTTGTTGCTGTGATGCTTATATTGGTGGATAAGGCATTGTTAGTGAAGTTGTCTTACATAAATGGAGAATTGATAGCAGACGTTTTATGAAAGTTTCGAACGCAGAAAAGAATGAAGAAAGGTCAAGGTCCTATCGCTTCGGCCAGACTACAGTCTCCAATACGACGTTTTGAGAAAACTAGAAATTTGTTAGATCACCCTCGAACATGCAGACCAGTCTTTTCCGAAGCTCGTACCAGCATTATGGTATCGCAAATGAATTCCCTGGTGGCACAATCAACAAGTGGTGTAATCAGCGAACGGGAAGCTGCAAGAATCACAGGCATAGCAAAAATGTCAGTATTTCGCATTCTTCATGGTGCATAAGCATCACGGCAACAAATTTTTCTTCTTACAAAAACAATTCTGTTCGCCACAATGACTGGGAATTCACACTCATGCATTACGACCTTCCAGCAGTACACCTTGCAATTTATAAAACTCTCATTTGCACATATTTGCAAATGATGCATGTGGTACAGCACCCTCTATTGGTGAAAATTTGAAGTAAATTTTTTTCTCCCTGCCAAAGAAAAAATTCCCTTCCTTGTGATTCACTTTTGTGCAAACCGCAGTCTAATATACAAATTTTTCTAATTTTTATGAATTATTGAAATCTTTTGGAACTTATGGGACACCTACCCCCTGTATATACACTCATTCCATCCCATCTTAATGTTAGGCTCAGTGGCTTGTTGCAGCCAAGTTACTTGGCATCTTAGAAACCTGATTACTGCTTATGGTCAGGCAGTTAATCTTATCTGTAATTGCATATGTTCTTTTAGCCAGTTTGTCTATTTTGCAGGATAAAAAACCTGAATAGGGTATTAATTAATCTAGAAAACTGTACTCTAGAGATCCAGTGTAACTTTTTTCATTCTACTTCAGGTGTTCTGTAACCATGTTGCTGGTTTTACACCAGAGGTAATGAAATTCATCTACTAAAGTTGAATTCAATCCCTTTAAAACTTGATATCTGATTCATTCCTCACAAGACAAAATCTATTCTGTTCTTTCTTTTAACAATATTCAAGTCTCAAGTCAAGAGGAGAGCTATTTCAAGAAGGGAAGGATTTTTAGCTGTATGATTTCACTAATATATACATGGTATATTTAGGAATTGTAGCATTTAGTAAATAAAGTCAAGAGAATGGCAAAACGTGTGACATCCACCGATAGCAGTTAGTTTGAAATACCTGAACCAGTGGTAGTGTATAAAATTTGAAATACATTAAATGAATATTATCAAAAATAAATGGAATTTTGGAGGTTTAGGAGAAATTTATGGCTCATATATAACAAAAAAAAAAAAAAAACGCCTCTAAACGGCCATTTTACTCCTGTTTTGCTCTGCATAAAGTGACTAGAAATCAGAAATGTTATCCCAGATTGATAAAGTGCATACTTTTTACTGACTCATGAAAATTTGCCAGTAGATTTAATCACTGACAGTGCTTGAGGTAAACAAATGCTTCATTACATCACACTACCAAAATTCTGAGAGACTATTACTACTGTTACCTACTGGATTAGTTGTGGTCAGTATGAGTGTTTGTAATTGTCTTTAGATAGAAGATGAATTTCATTTTCTGGTGTGAGACCATATCCTGCTTATTGGAGGCCTGATGTGGCTTGAAAAAGTTCCTTGTTTGGTTTCTAGAGCAGGATTTCTGAATTAATAAATAAAATAAATTCTAAGGATTTTATAATACTGTATTACAAATAATACTACTACTACTAATACTGTATGATCTTTGTTTGTCTTGTTACATACTCTTTATTTAAATGCCTCTGAAGATGGCTTGGTGGTCAAACCAAAATATTTGCTTAATTTAATTTAGTTAATCCTTAGACATTTCTTTTCTTTCATTAAACCAAAACATGAGTCAACATCATGAAGACACTTCACACTCATATTTTATTTGCTTACACTTGGGATTAAACAAGAATATAATTTCGTGGCAAGTATAATTTAATGAGTTGACATCAGATCATTTAATACGTAATTTTGTTAATGTGCTTTTATTAAAAAAAATCACTAACAACTTTTATTCTACTATAGGGAGTAGATAAAGCAATTTTAGTTCTATATAACTTTTGGAGACTGATTGGGCAGTGCATTCTCCACTGGTAGCCAGTCAGAGATAACTGGCCCAAGGCTATCACTAATTATAAAGGGCATCCAGTGAAGAGAAGCAGCTGACAAGTGCTGCCTCTCTTCTCTGGTAGGGTTAAGGACTCATGGTCCTTAACCCTAACACAATATATTTGTTGTCTGAAATAGTGATGGTTCTATGGCTGATTTTATTGAGTTTCCAAGACAATAAACCCGAGTTTCTAGGAGAGAAAACCTTCTTGCCCATGCCAGAGGTCAACTAATTCGGGAACTGGTCAAAGAAAGGCTTAGAAAAAGTTTCTCTAGTCGGCAGCTAGAATTGAACTTAGGTTTTTCTTTGGGCAGTCTAGTGCTATGGATGCACACGCCACTGAGCTACACATCCAGTGAAGAGAAGCAGCTGACAAGTGCTGCCAACTCGTGGTCCAACAACACAACATATTTGTCTGAAATAGTGTTAGCTCTATTCTGTGGTCAATTTTATTGAGTTTCCAAGACAAAAAAAACAGAGTTTCTAGGAGAAAAATCCCGCTTGCCCATGCCAGAGATCAACTAATTCGAGAAATTGTCAAAGAAAGGCTTAGAAAAAGCTTCTCTAGTCAGCAACTAAAATTGAACTTAGGTTTTTCCTTTACGTGGTCTACTGCTATGGATGCACATGCCACTTCCACTGAACTACACAGGCTCTATAATGCTTTTATGTAATAAGAAAAAAAAAATTCAAACATTTCAAAATTAAATGAAATAATAAAATGAAATTTGGTATTTAGGATATATCTGCTAAAATTTTTTGATTAAATATTAGTTTAAATCAGACGTTTTAAGGTAAAATTAGCCAAACATTATTTGAAATGATACACAGTTATGATGTAAATGACAGCATAAAATATGTACTGTCTGTTAATAGAAATTATCTTGATTCAGTTTCCATAGCAGTGATGAACTTCACTGTACGATATGATCATTTCAGATCATTCTTTTTAATATTTATCAACATCACATGTGAAAGGCTGCAAAATTTATAGCGCATTTGTAACATGGTAATTTACTGAATGTATGGCCACTCCTTGTCGAATTAGTACTACTGATCATCATTCCTGACAACTCGTTACTTAATGAGAGATTATTAGCCAACAGTTGCTACTGTATCATGAATTATGACCAGTTGGGAGAAAAGTAGAAAATGCATAATTAATTTGATAAGTAATATAGCTAAGGCTTAATCATCTACCATAAATTAAATCCTTACAAATCTAATCAATCAAGTCTTAGTATAGCACAAAGATTTATGTGTGTGTGTTTTTTTATGTCAAGTACAAATTTAATTTTCAAGGATTTATATATTTAGGCTCCAGAACTTTTCCAAGGTAAAAAATATAGCTGTACAGTGGATTACTGGAGCCTTGGACTAGTAACTTTTGAAGCAATTACTGGTCATCGTCCCTTTTTATCGAATATGACACCTCCTGAATGGTAAGTTAGTTATTTTTATTTTTTAGTATAACTTTTAAGTGAGCTTCTTCTAGAAAGAAAGAAATAGTGTTAGCTTTTCAGTACCATGAGTTTTTTTTTTAAACTTTAAAAGATTAAATAGTAAAATTTCTGATATACCTTTTAATATGTTAATGTAATCTAATAAAACTTACCTTCATGTTGAAAGATGCAAATAGTGAAACATGTATGATTGGTGAACTCAGTCTTGCTGATGTTGAATTCGAACTTCTGTTCGAATTCAACATCATGGGAGTTGGTTATTAAGTCTTGCAGTCTATATTTAACTAATTGCACCCCCGTCCAAATGTGGTGCCAAGACAGATGCTTTCAAATATAGACTGGTCTGTATATCTGCATTTGTGATATTTGTATCAGAGAAATTGGTTAGGAGTGAAATAACAAATAGGTTGATAGGTATAGAATTCTCTATAATGATCAGAATGGGTTTGTAAAGTTTTGGAAAAGATGAGGTGATAATACATTAGTCAGGAAGATAAGAGATCGATTGCCTGAAAAATACCATTCTGTTGTGTGTGGGGGGACAAAGTCCTAGAAAAAGAAGATAACCAGTGACATTTCACAGAATTCTGTTTAACTACTGCTGTTCAGCTTGATGTTATTTCATACAAATTGACAGAATATATTAATTTTGTTAATGATACAAACCTGAAGAGAGAGAGAGAGTGAGTTATAAAAAGTGATTCTGATACATGATTTGATGCCCTTCAGAAAAATTTAAATGAACTTTACCTTGGACAAATGAGTGGAGGAATTGCTGTTTTAATAAGTGGGATGTGATTCTGGACTTGGGGAATGGAGTGAGAGTGTTGGCAAACACTTGAAGTTCAAACGACTTGTTGCAAGAGTTACAAAGAATACACAGTATTCTTTGTAACTGTGTTAATATAACCTCCTATATAAAGAGCATACTGATGGGGAGATGATTATGGCACTGTATAAGGATTGTGCTCTTGTGGTCAGGGATAAAGAAAGGATCAGTTTAAATCATGCTGATGAACTTGAAAATTGGAATTTCATTGGATAATCCAAATTTTGTTCAGACTGAGGATATCTTCATTAAAGTTAATCAGATAGTTTAGATTTTCTATAAACTGGAATTGGTATGTTTTTATAACCTGATACTATGCTTTTCAAACTGTAGTTTCCACTAGTTTTTGTATTTTCAGAAATAAAAACTTGTATATCCTTGCCTTTAAAAAAATAAGAACAAAATCAAAAATATTGTTACTGATGTATTATTTATTAATAATAATAAAAAGGTATCTCTTTATATAGGTTCCTTCAAATAAAGTTCAGGCTTAGACACCTATGAAAAATTTTTAATTAAAAAGCAGTGGTCTCACAATGTTAAAAATTACTATCTAACATGTTGATTTTTACTTCTTAATTCAGATTTAAAAGAGAGATTATGAACATTTACTATGCATTGCTGTTCATCTTAATTATCTCGGTCCTTTGAAACAAATTTCTTTCTTCAATGTTACACAAAAAATTGCTTAACTGTTTTGAATATGAATTTTATTGTATATGGTATATTAATTTTATTGTCTGGTGTAAGATTACCACTTGCTTATTTGAAGCCTAAATTGGATTAAAAAAGTGCAATGTTTGGTTTCTAAAATGGAAGGAGGGATACTGGATTATCTAATCCTTACTCTGTTATACGAATGCAACTAAGTTTACAACCCTGCAACTTTTTAATCTTATCTTCTACTCACATATTAGGCTGATGGCTATTATTATTAGTAAGAAAGACCTCCAGGAAGTCAGGGACTCATCAACAAAGACCCACATATTACTCACACCAGCTTTCATGCCTGTTTTTTAATTCATTCACACTACTTGTGCACACAGCATCCACTGGCAATTCATTCCACGAGAGATTAGTTGGTCTACCTATAGTATGTTAGTATGTATATAGCAAGAGAATTGGGAAAGAAGGAGCTTGTTCATATTAAATTTGAAGGCTGTGTTCTTGTTTATGGTATGAACTATGAGGAGTAGACAGATGTTTTGGCCTTACAAGAAGATTTGAATAGACCGAGTGAATGGGAATGGGGATGCCAGTTCAATGTTGCAAAATATAACGTCTTAAAAATTGGAAAACAAAGATGGGATGTAGAATTTACACTTTGTGGGAATATATTGCTGGAGGTAGAGGAAATGTGAGATCTTGGGATGATGGTGGATGAGGATCTAAATATTAGAGGTCACATTGGAACAAATTCTGGCAATGTGGGAGACACCGACATAAGGCTTTGATCAGATTTGGTCACCTGGTTTTCAAAAGGAAGAAGAGATATTGGAAAGGGTCCAGAGGCAATTGACTCAGATAGTTCTTGAATAGACAAAAATGAAAAGAGTGACTTAGCTGTTATGACCACCTGCACTTGGATTCTGGGCCAGTTTATAACCTAATCTTGTCCTTGGGGATTATTCCCCTCACTACCTACCTCTCCAGTGTCTAGCCTTTCTCCCTCCTTCCTCGCTTCACCCAAACACTGCCACAATTGTAAAATCAGTTAAAAATGAAGCCTTCCATCAGAAACATGTCTACTAAAAGAAAATGTCTCTGGTTTCACCAAAAGGTCAGATTTATTTGTGTGTTAAAATGTGGTGCAAAAAATGTTGGTGTGTAAAATGTTTTCTTTCTGTTCAACAATATCAACATTGTGAATGAATAAAGATGTTCACATATTGGCACTGGAAAATAACATAACTGAAACAGAAAAATTTAGAAATTGCAAGCTTACAAACTTTGATGCTTCATTGGTTCACTTACTACACAAAGAAATGCTGAATTTTCAATCGATGGTCTGATCTTGAAGACTGAAGCAGAAAAATTGCTAAACAATTTGCACGTGATGATTTTGTGTGTAGCAATGGTTGGCTGGATCAACTTAAAAATCAACATAACAGTGTGATGATGATTTTATGACTAATTGAAATTGTTTATTATTAGTTAATATTATGGACAGATATGGACAAGTGATGGTCAAATAACTTGTTTAATATGAAGTGTATGGTAGTTTATATAAGCATATTCATACAAATATTATCTAAGTATGTAATTATATTATTTTTTCTTGCTAATACTTTATTTGTGTTTTGAATCTATTTTTTTATTGAGTTATTGAGAATTTAAGAAAAATAGGAGATTATTTAACTCATCACTGTTAATAGTGAGTCGTTTGTGATGATCAAATTTTGCCAGTTCTGTTGTGCTTGTTGTAACCAAATTCGACTATATATATTTTTTATTATAATCTTTACCAGCTACTTAAAAATAAAGAGTAATAGCTACAGAGTAATAAAAATTTATTGGAAATTATTACTAAATTATTAGAAACATTTTTCATTTTATGAAAAAGGTGTCACTGAAACAATATTGAATATCTGTTCATATTTATTAAATTTAATTCAGATCTACAATGTTGTCATATTCTACATTTTGATTTTCAATGGCACTATTAATTGCATTAGTCTACCTGAATCTTCTGTGTTTTTCCTGATATCCTGGCATCAGACAATTGTGATGTAAATCTTTATCCCCTTTTTGCTTAAGAGACCTTGCTTAAGTGTTATAGATAACCTCGTTTTATTATTCTATTTTGGAAAATTATATTAAAACTTTTACAATTTTACCATTTGTAAAAGTTTTAATATAATTTCTAAGCAAAGGCTATAATTAAATTTACATTCTGCAGTAAAATGCATATGATATCACAGCTGACAGCTTAGATCTCAATCAGGATAAGGAAGATTATGTAGATTTGCAACATATTCTGGATTTATGGTCGAACTTTGTTCATTGCATTATATTACTTGGGAAACACATGGGAGGGAAGGCTGTTTCAGAGTACAGCAGTAGGAATGGAGGAGGAGGAAGAGAAACTTGTTCTATGAGTTTGGAGTTTGACTGTGAAGGGAGATATTGGGTGGTAGTGCACATGTTTCAATGGATTTGGTAGAGAGAGAGAGAGAGAGGAGGAGTTATTGATGATAGTTCTGATGAGCATTTACCATAGAGATATTTTTAGAAGATGCATGCAGTAGATACTAGATGCCTGTGTCAGAGTGAGTTGGTAAGAGATGAGTCATTAATCAGTCTGACTACTCTCTTCTGTATTGTGCTGACTATTTTTATGGATGCTGAGAATGCAATGATTGTAATGTTGTTATGCCAAGAAAGTCTTGATCTCAAGGTAATCATAATCAGTGAGATTCATATTGTCTAGAGATATGGGTGTTGTTAAAGGTAAGACTGAGATCTGGTTCTGTTTTGTGGGAAATAAGGCAGAACCGTCTTTTGCAGGCATTGAAATCAATAAGATTATCCTAACTCCATTCGAAGAATGGTTTGGAGATCAGAATTTAAGCTTGTAGAGGTTGATGCTCTGTGAGTTGTGGTGGTTTATTCGGTGCAAAGTTTGTCAAGTGAGGAGGATGTAGTGTACTGTTAGCAAAACTGTGTACTGGATGGGTGGTCAATTGGAGCAGGCCATTGATGTATTAGAAGAAACAGGGTAGGTGAGTGAACAAAGCGAGCCTTGTGGGACATCAGTATTAATTGCATAGTTAGAAGATAGGGAACCATCAACCATTACACACAATGTGGGTCCAGTGAAAAAACTGGTGACAGAGTTGCAGAAGCCATGAGAATGAGAGCAGATCGAATGATAAAAGCTTAATTGGCTCTTGTGTCAGACTCACTTGAAAGTCTTGGAGATATCTAGTGCAACCACTTGGGATTTGCCAAACTTTTCCATGGTGCTTATCCAAAGATGTGTGTAAAAGGTAAGCATATCCCTTGGAAGGCACTGGCGGAATCCATACTGATAGTTGTTTATTAGTTGAGTACTTTTAAGATAGCATAAGTAGTTTGATAGTAAGGATCTGTCACCCTTCTTGGGAACAGGTTGGATATAGGCTAATTTCATGTTCTAATAAGAGTCAACTCTGAAGTGCAAATCTTCAGGACAGTTGGAGGAATGAATGCTGTTAGGGCCAGGTATCTAATTTGGATAGGATTCTTCTGATCACTTCCTGAATTATAGATCAGAGAAGGTGTTGGTTGTGGGATATTTGGAATGGTTGGGGAACATTTACCAAAATCATCTGTGCAGGAATGTAAGGATAAATCTGATGCCAGGAGATTAGCTTTCTCTGCAGGTGATGCAGTAGACCCCATCTAGGTTCTGTAGTAGTGGGAGCAATTTTGGGCAAAAGTTGACCAGGCAAGAGGTGACCAGCTGCTTTGCCCAGAGACTAAAATGCATGGCTGCCATTTGGGCATGGTGCAAGTTTCCCGCTTTTGGCTCTTTGAGAATTGGGTTTTGATTCAATGATGATTTTCTTGCAACTGTTTTGGGCTTTGGTATAAACAGTGAGAGAGAGAAGGTAGAATTCTTGATAACTACTTGTGCTATGCTTGGTTCTTCATCTGTACAGCCTTGGTGTGTTTTTATTTTTTTTTAATTTTTTTTATTATTATTATTTTTGAAGAACTAGGGCTTACTTAGGGAATGGGAATTAAGCAATGAATGCAGAATGTGTGCTTCCATTCTGGAGAGGATTATTTCAGAAACGCATTCAGTGCATGTGCTTGGGTTGGAAGGCCAAAAACAATAATTCAACCATGGGAATAAGGGAAAAACCCAAAAGTATCATGGTATATCCATTCCCCTTGTCTCACCCAAACATAAAATTATTATAGAATAGGAGCAGGTTCCTCAAACATGACTTTCCTTTAGGAAAGTCATGTTTTTCCCATGCTGTTTATTGAAAAGTATAGATTCTCTGTCAACACATTTCTGTGTGCAATCCCTAACCAACTTTTCCAAAATCTTCACCACCACTCTAGAGACACTGATAGGTCAATAGTTGGATACACCTGTCTTTGCACTACCTTTGGGCAATGGGATTACCTTACAGTTCTTTCCACTCCTGTGGAATCTTCCTGTTCTGAGGCTCAAATTATATAGCCTGGTGTTGTGTCATATCCTATCCTTAATGTGCCCTTTCTTATCTCTTTTACACTACTGGCCAAATTCCTGATAAGAGTGAAGCTGTTGTTTTGTGAGACAAAGAAATGTAAATGGCAGATGCCAATTTCTTTGTCTCAGCACTGGTTCTATCTCCCTTTTCAAATTCAGAGAATATTTATTTGTATATGCTGCGCCACCCTGAATCCTAGGATATACTAAAAAGGTAGGACCAAGGAGTTAGAAACCAGTCAGCGTTCACTCTTCTCAGCTATAAATTTACAACTTGCAGTGATGACCTTATATTACACAGTTTCCCGTGCTTTTGTGGTTCGTTATATCTTATGAGCAAGTGCAGTAGGATGAAGTACAGGCAAGACAACATTTACATTAAAACAAAACATTTTAATTACACTTAGAATTCATATATTACACTTATAAGCACTTAGTTAATCATTCAACTAAATTATACATACAGCCTTAACACTCTTACATACAGTAATTATCCCTTTTCATGAATTTCTATCTTTGAAACAAAATTACTAACATTTAATCACTTAGTCTCAATTCTCTACTCTAATCACTTAAATTTTTACTCTTAATACTTATCAAATTCCATTCAAGATTCTCTTTAACAATCCTATTCAAATTTTACATATATCTGATTTAAATAAGAACATTCATATTTCACTCTCTTTCAAAATACACTTATGAGACACTATTATATTTCCTTCTAAATCTATCAGCAACAGTTCAAAGAAATGTCTCTTAACACACATTAAAATCTTCTCAGTCAATTCATTAGTTAGTAGACATAAAGTTTTCACCTTACCAATTTGCTGGATATTCTACTTTGGCCACTTCAATTCTTTCGTCAGATAACTACCTTATATGATCACCTTTCTTCACATTTCCTCGGGATTTTCTATACGATTTCCCTCTATACTTCAACTGGAGTTATTCTATAGTTTTCCACTAATAGGATCTGCTGGGCTTTCATTTCCGACTGGTAAGTTCTCTTGATCATTTGGTCGTAACTTCGACGAACAAAGGAAACCCACGTGGAGGCTCCATACCAGCCGGACTTCTGTGGCACAGGAATACAGCAGCAGGAAAACGTCTAAAAGTCCGGTTTGCAGCGTTACATCTGCTTTTATACACTGCGCCGTTTCTCTCTTTCATCATCGTTGTGTACGTCATGCTTTCACTGTGTCACGCAGCACTTAGTTCACGGAATCCTTTCGTAACTCTCGTAGCGTTACGGTGGAATGGGGGGGGGAGGCATCGTGCTACATAACAGATATTCTAGTACATTCACCACATGTCTCAGCAGTCAGCCATTTCACATTTAGATAATTATACCCAGCAACTGGTTTAGTTATTTACAGTATTTTAGACTAAGCAACTATATGATAATAATACAATAAAATTTCACAATACTAAATAAGATATAAAAAACTAATTACGATTTCTATATAAGTGCTTCTTTACCTCTGATAAATCATTAATTTTCTGATAAGTCATTGTCTCAAAAGAAAGTGATAACAATGTTAAGTCCTCTGACTTAACACTGGTCAAAGGAATTGGCATTTCAACTGAACACACGTTTAGCATTTGTGCTAATATCCCATCAACCCCTTTTGCCAAATTCTTATTCATTTTATGCAACAACTCTATCAAAATAGGCACTCATGAGTTGAACAATCTCTTCTGCATACATACCATCTACATTCAGTAGAGTTAGATCATATTTGTTCTTTTACTCATAGTATAACAATAGACTTCTTTTAGATTGTCTTTAGTTTGCAGAGTCAGTTTCTTTTCATACTCAAACTTACCTTTCCGTACAGTAGTTGTGACTCTTCTGGCCTGCTCCTTATAATTTTCCTAACTGATCTCATCCTTTTGCATGTAGTATTCCTTTCTCATCATAGTTTGGTTATGAATTGCTTAATGCTCTTGCTTAATAAGATTATTTAGCTTATAATTTTTTTTAAGAACACACAAATTATAATAATTTGTGTGTTCTGGCCAGTTATCTTTGCCTGTTTGTGGGATACAAAACTATAATTTTTGGAAGCAAAATACCACCACCTCCATATAACACTGGCTAACTCACCTTCAGTTGAAAAATCCTGATAATGGTTCTTTATGTCCTAGATCATCAAATTCAAGTATTTCAGCTGAAGGACATCATCAGTATCAATTGAGCTATGGAGGTTCTAACTACTTTATCAAATAGTTACAGCCTCAGGATATTAATCAATCTCAATAACGATAATCTTGCATCACTCTTGTTTAAGTAACATATTTTAATATTATGTGTGCTGCAATGCTACATTTTAAATACATGCAGTAGTTACTAGGTGAGGGCAATTAAACCTGTCTTTTAAATCTGATATCTCTGCCATTTACATGTATTTCCCAGCCATTAGTAATAAACTTTTTTTCTATTGTGTTTATATGAACAGGATTCCCCATGTTATGAAGAAGAAGCCATCCGAAATATGTGCTTCTCTAGATGAAAATGGAAAAATCGTATTTTCCAGTGAAATTAACTCTTTTAATTATATAAGTAGGTGAGTTTGGTTTAAAATTTCAGAAAATTTAGAACTTGTCAAACTTGTTTGTATTTAAAGAAAGATGCGATTTGAGTTTTTCTTTTGGAGTTGTAGTTTGTCTTCACATCAGCCGAGCTTATTTACATGAACCATTGGTCAAATCACAGTAGTAATTAAAAGAATTACTTATGAAAAAAAAAAAATTGATAATTGGTACCATTATCAATTTATAGCCAGCAAACAAAATGATGCCGTTGAAATTTCAAAAAATAATATGGGCTTATTAGAATACAGTTTTGTCATGTGAGTTGGCCTGGAATTCTGCACTGCTTAAAAGACAGCAAATCCTGTCCAGGAGATGATATATTTGCCTATTTGAACTGTTGTTCTTGTTGGAGATCAGACCAAAATCTTGTAAGGGAGGGCAAAAGGCTTTCTCCCAATACAGTTATGTTTGCTGTTTGATTATAAAACAAAATATGCCAAATCTTTTAAAATCTTTCCTCTACACTTATGTTTTACATATTAATCAAGAGTTTACTTACAAAAAAAAAAAATAAATAAAATAAATAAAAATAAAAATCCCAAACATAAGATTCCATGGTATGGTATTGAAAGTCAGGTGTTTGTCTTCATTGGGTTTTCTTGCTGGATTCTGACAACAATCAGCAGTTATGAACAGCTCTCACTCCAACAAAACTTGAATTAAAAGCACTAATAAAGTGAATATATTGCTCATAGAAGAATTCATCTTTAAAAGTGACTTCTCAGTCACTTTTAAAGGCAAACATTGTTTTGCTATTTGGCTATAAGCAGTAATGAATATTCTTATCCTTTCCTTTAATAACTTTTTAGGATATTGCACCCATTCTTTTTTCTTCTTCAGCTTACCTGTCCTTAGGATGCATATATTCATATAGATACATATATTCACAACATTTTACATTCTCTTTCTCTCTCTTTTTTTAACAAAAAAAAAAAAAAAACTGTGTACACTTAACACTTATTGTCATTCATTAATAAATGACACTGCTTTCTTGAAATCAAAAGATTGAAATTTGGCATAGCATTATATAGCATTCATTGTGATTCTCACTTTCATTCAAAATAAAAGAACAAATTTAGATTCAGCACAAATTTGAAAATGTCTTTTGCAAAAACATGTTAATCGAAAATGTATGAATAAGTTTGTAATTAGTTTTCTTTTATCTGAAATTCATTACATTTGTTGAAAATTAAGATGCCCCATCAGTAACTGGTTCATTTTTAAGGTTGCTTATCATCTGGCTTTGTAATAAAATTATATCGCACTCTAGAACCCCTTTCTCAACTTCAAGAACACAGTACAAATTTATATTTTCAAAGTCAATTTTGGATTTTTTTTAGCAAGGTTTCTAATCACTCAAACCGCTTACCACTGACCATAATCATCAGGTTTTTTCTGTTTGATGAAATGTTTTAATTTCATTTTAAATTCCTAAATAAACACCATTAAATCATTAACTTTGTCTTTTCCTTGTAATTTCAAATTTAATTGATTTATAAAACATACATTATCAGTTAAAAATGCAAATCTTTCTATGTAATAACTATTATAACTTTATAATTCGATGAGTCTTGATGGACTTTGTGTTTCTTAGGAAGGACCTCTCACGATGAGGCTTTTGACTCCATGGAGGCCTGAATAATAATACTGATAATTCAATAAATTTCTTGGGAATGGGGGAGGGATTCCTTTTTCCTACCAAGAAATTCTCCTACTCTCAGCAACTCAATAAATCTTTCTAAAATTTTACCACTACTTATTTTAACAGGACTTGAACCTATTGATGATTCAAAAAATTGGTTACAAATTTAACCGCATTATCTATCAAAAAAAACTATCTTCTCTAGATGTTTGTGCACATAAATTTTCCTGATGGATAATGTAATGGAATGTTGATAAATCAGTACTTTTGATTTTGTAGTTATAATTTTAAAAGTCCAACAAAACTTTTTCGTATATCAACCATTGAACACACCCCATTATTTGTCACAGAGGCTGAACCCTTGAGTTTGATTTTTCATAATATTTATGGCAAGTAATTCCTCATGGAATTTAAATTGTTAACGACAAACAGAATGCAGTTTTTCAACTGTCTTATATTATTAATTTATTCACATATTAAGACCAATCATTCACAGTTAAGGCCTTAATAATTTGCAAAATGCAAAGATAATGTGCAGCTGTTTGGTGATTTAGTTGTAAATTTCGAATTTTATTCATGACATCTTTTTTTTTTTATATTCTTATCATAATACATTAATAGAATATCCATAACAGATTCAATTATATTTTTTGTGATATATAATCCAAACTTCTGTAAAGCTAGCTAAAATAACTAGTTAATTCAGAGGTTGAAAGCAATCATTTCATATTTTTCTTTTGCCTTCAAAACTTAATTTTAGGAATATGTTCACTACTACTTTAATGACCAACAGCAAACTCATTACTAAAGTTATTATATGCAGAATGGAAATGTTTTTCAAGTTATCACTTATACTTTCTGCATTCTTTTCACACAATAAACTCACTGGTTTCTCCTTGACTTCCATTACCACATATTCTAATTCCCATTTGAATGCGTAAAATTTATGAGCAACATCCTTTCATTCCCTTCTCTTCTTTGGTTGGAATACATTTTTGATACAGCTGCTGGCTTCTTCACATGGTATTGTTTTGATGCTTTTGAGGTTGCTTATCTTTTTTTTTTTCTTGATTATTTATCATAAATCATTTAACATGTGAAAAAATTTAATTAAAAAAAATTTTTTTTTTACAATTCAAAACACTTTATATTAAAAATTAATTCATTTGAAATAGGAGTGTAAGTTAATAATAATTAAATAAATGCATTAGCAAAATACAGCTGAATTCAGTGTTTTTATTTTAGATGCTATAATGATTATATACCTAGTATAATATATTGAAATGAAAAATAAAATTTAAAAGAAGATTAATTATTATATTATAATTAATTATTTGATAATCATTTTGGCCCAACAAAGACTAATTTTTGCTTTATTCTTAAGTCATGATATGCACTAGTTGATAAATAAACAACAATACTTACCAATTGATGTTTTACAAGTTTTAACATTGAAAGCTGAGAGCTATAACTGCCTCAGGTGGGCAATATTAGCATGCGACCAGTAGACCTATGTATGCAAGTCATAAAAGTGGTATTGTTTTTATTAAGGAATTTTTTTTATGCAAACTTTTAATTTTTTGTGTATGTGTGTATACACAATCAGGTCTTTTTTTTATATGGATTTGAAGTTATGTGGCGCATAACTTCAAAACTTATGTATAGTACGTTCACAGATACGAGACCTTTTGACACTTCTGCGCATGTCAACAGAAGGAGAATCCATTCCGATAATAGGGTAATCCAGCGTTTCCCAAACTTTTCCTATGACGGAACACTTCAAATTCTGGAATTTTCATGAACACCTTGGTTATTTTGTAATTTATTAATTAATAATTGTTGATTTACCTGATTTTTTATTATTAATTAATAATTAATTAAATTTGGCCCAATGGAAAAAAAATGGACCAAAGAAATTGCTTATCTTTGGAAATGAATATTGCAATTTTTGATTGCTTAGCAAAAGGAGAGGGATCTACGGCAATTGGTAGACATTTTAATTTAGGCGAATCTACTATAAGAGCAATTAAAAAGAGTGAAGTCGCAATAAGAAAATCTGTCATTTCTGACACAAAACTAAGTGCCAAATTATCACCATACTCAAGAGATGCTTTATTAGAAATCACGGAACAAGCGCTCGTAATTTGGATTGAAGAATTAACTCAAAGAAGAATTCCTAGAAGTGGTTATTTAATTGAACAAAAAGCTCTTCGGTTTTTATGAACAGATTAAGCAATTGGAGCCATCAACTTCTGCTTCCCAGGCTGATAAAGAATTTTTGGCTAGCAAAGGATGGCTAACCGGGTTTATAAAAAGGAACATACTTCATAACGTGAAGATTACAGGCGAGGTTGCAGCAGCAGATGGAAAAGCAGCCAAAAATTTTCAAGAGAAGTTTAGCCAAAATTATTGAAGATGGTGGATTGTCCCGATCAAGTGTTTAAAGCTGATGAAACAGGATTGTTTTGAAAGAAAATGCCTAATCGCACTTGCATCGTAAAATCTGAGAAAAAAAGCAAATGGGTTTAAAGCAAGCAAAGATCGAGTAACGTTGTTACTTTGTAGCGATGCATCAGGAGATCGAATGTTGAAACCCCTCCTAGTAAATCGATTTCTAAGCCCACGATCTCTAAAAGGCAAAGGTCTAAAACAGCTGCCGGTACATTGGATGGCTAATACAAAGGCCTGGGTAACAACTGCTGTATTTATTGAATGGTTCAATAATTGCTTTGTACCAGAAGTGGAAACATATATGAAGCATAAAGCTCTCGATTTTAAAGTTTCATTAATTGTTAACAATGCACCAAGTCATTCGCATTTAGAACATCCAAATGTGCAATAAGTGTTTTTTTTTTCTACCCAATACAACAAGCATTATTCAGCCATTACATCAAGGTATAATTGCTTTTAAAACATTTTTTAAAAGTATAATTACTTTTAAAAAATATTACATTAAGCACATTTTTCAATTTATATTGGATAAACTAGAAAATGAATCATTAACAGTAACTGACATTTGGAAAAAATTTTCTATTTTGGACTGCTTAAATCATGTGCATCTACTATCGCTGAAATAAGACCACAAACTTTAAATGCCTGCTGGAAAGCAGCTTGGCTTGGATGTGTTGCAAACATCTACATTATCAGCTGAAATTTGGCACAGCTTACTTTGACACAGGAAATTGGTGGAGAAGGTTTTGATACATTTAGCCAGAACGATGTAGACGAATTGCTTGTGGATAATGCCTTAAGTGACGATGATATTATTGGATATCAATTAACTTTAGATATCATTGAAGATCCAGAAAATGATAGTGAAGTGGAAGAAAAACCTGTCCCCCGTCTCCCTCACTGCAAATATAATTCTAAAGGTCTTGAACTGTGCAATAAATTGGAAAATCATTTTCTTGTTAATGACACAAATTCTGAACGAGCCTTTAAATTCCAATGCGAGCCGAAGAGCTGTATGTCTGGATATCACGAGCTGTATAAAAAAATTAGTGAAATTATCATCGCAAAGTTTAATCACTGATTACATTGTCAGAAGAAAAAAAATCAGCACAGTATGAGGGTTAATTTTGTTTGTTAAGAACCGTTGCTTTACCATACAGATCTGATGTGCTGACTATCTCTTCTGGTGATGAAAGTGGTTTTGCACCAGTTTGCAAACATTGCCAAATATTGTCTAATAGTGATGATAATTCTGATGACAAAATGTAAAAAAAAAAAAAAAAAAAAGTTACTTTTCAATAAAATTAAATGAATAAAGCTTTAAAACAAACTTAGGCATTCTTATTTTCCTGAATTTTTATAAATTTTTTATGCGATTTTAGGTTATTTTAATTCAATGCTTCGGTTTTATGGGTTTTTAGAAAATTATGGAACGTATTCATAATTTTTCAACGTAAGTTAGGCCTTTTTTGTGCAATTTTTTATATGCGGTTTTCTGTAGAACGTATCTACCGCATAAAAAGAGACCTGACTGTCTGTGTGTGTGTATATATATATATTTACAAAATAACATTTGTGTTAGAAATATCAATTCATCATGAACACTTGACCTTTTTGCCACATGTGGATAGTGGTGATGGGGTTGGAAACAATCCTTACTTTTGTTTGATAAATTTCACTTTTATGAATTATAAATTTAATTGTGTGGGGAGAGGGAATTTTACACATTTGAATTCTAATGGGAGAAGTTGTTTGTCTGACATTGTTATGTATTTAGGAGCATGGCTATTGATCTAATTAGTAAAAAAAACCCTCATAATTAAATACTTTTCTTTTCAGCATTTTGAAAAGGGACATAGAGGGCTGGCTTCAGCTAATGCTTGAATATGATCCAAGAAAACGAGGAAGGAAGGATGGTATCTCAACCTTTGAATGGCTAAAAATAATCTTAGATAAAACAGTAAGCAAATAAAAGTTTTATTTAAATTTAATCGGTACTAATTATAAAGAAGTTAAATTTTTTTTAGATTTAGAATTGGCTGTATGTGCTTGCCTCTGTCTAAATCAATTGGTAGGCCACACTTTGTTTTGCATTTACCATGGGTTGCATCCATAATTTGATATTTGTTTCATAATGAAATTTTGATACTCCAAATTTAGGTTTTGTTTGTCATATAGTTATAGTGGGATTCAGATATTATCAGTAGTGTTGATCACAGTGGGAAAAACAAAGGATCTTTCGGAGTTTGATGAAGAGCTTATTGTGGGTGCCAGTCTGGCTGGATTTGTATAAATATAAATTTTATATATATATATATATGTGTGTGTGTGTGTGTGTGTGTGTGTGTTAAAAAGCAGAAGAGATAGGGTACATACTTGCCATACTACTCTTGAAATGTTTTTCCATTCTGATATTTGTTCTAATTTGACTGCAATTAAGTTGGAACTAGGCCCACCTGAAATAAATTTCATCAAATATCGGACTATTTTTTTTTGTCTTGCTCAGTTCACGAGAAATTAATTCTTTGTTCTTGCTCACTTTTGTTACTTAATTTCTTCTGCACAGTTTCAAAATGTCTCTTTACGGAAGAAGTCTTACAAACAACTGATTTGAAATATAAAATGCATAATGCTTTATTATCTTTCTTAATCATGCCACATTTTTCAGTCCAGTATTCTTTAAATTGTCTAATAGCCTTTTCATTTGAATGTCTGTTTCTTTGCTGGTGGTGGTGGTGGTGACATTCTGCTCAATCTGTAAAGAGCAAGAAGCAAATAAATATATATAAGAAAGCAATTAATTAATTTCTTTATTCATACAGCTCTCAACTTTAATGAAAATTGGATTATGGGATGTAAAAATGTGGACAGAGACATATAAACACTGACAAAAATTATAATTTGGACTCGATCTCATTGTAATCACTCTCTGCATATACCAACCAAGTTTAAGCAAACCAAAAATTTGTACAATTATAAGCCGACCTACACGCACAAATGAAAGAGAAGGGTACGCATGCAATTTAATCACGTGCAGATAACACTTCATATTCCTGAATATTAATAATACATTTCACATAGCTTTAAAAATAACTTACCATATTTACTGGAATATAACTCGCCTTCGTGTATATCTCGCACCTCTGATTTTACTTTGCAAAAAAAGAAATTGAAAAATTTTGCGTATACCTCACACAAGAAAAAAAAAGTGTAATCACGTTCACCTCAGGGCGATAGTGACTCGCTTCCCGTGGCAAACCACGTTCCCTTCCCAGTAGCCAGTAATGACTGCAGACACAAGTAAAAGCAGGTTGTTTTATTGTATCACTGAATAAGGTACAGACATTTGCAGTCTGTACCTTATACCATAATTGCAACAAACAGTGCAATTAGACATCTGAGATAAAAATGGAACTAACTAATGAATCACTTGTCCCCTTCCCACAGAAACTATGCTGTTTAGACTCGAGCAAAACCATATGCTGCACCAGCAAACACTAAAAACTAGATGTGTTGGAGTCTTTCCCCCCAGCTCAAATGCAAAGCAACAATAAAAATCAACGGAAAGTGTTAAAATTCATAAACGTGTTAATGGTACTTTCAGATATTGAATTTGGTTGAAGAAAATTAGCATTTCGATTCAAAACTTGTCTGCTGGCTCTTATCTTTGACTCGCAGGATCTTTTGTTAATACCGCACCAGTCATATGCACGTCTTCATAGCCGCTATATCTTTACTGGCCTAGTTCCATAGCTGTCTGTTCATTAGTCATTCGTGAAAGATTATTCATTAAGTATAATACTGGTAATTTTTGCTTGAAATAATGGGAAAGAAGATAGTGCTATTTGGGTAGGATGCACACAAGGAAACTGCTTTCTAGGTAGGAAATAGCAATTGCAATCATGGTGTGAGATATATGCGTGGATTTTATGAAAAAAACTAAAAACTTTAGTTTCCAAAAATCCCCACATATATATCGCACCACGATTTTTAGCTTTAATTTTTGGGTAAAAAAAATTTGAATTATATTCAGTTAAATACGGTATGTTATGGCAATGTAAAGGAAATTTGCTTTTATATCTAATAAGTTAAACATATTAATTGACAATAAATATTTCCAATCCATATTTTGATGACTTACGATTTAATAAAATCCAAATCCACATATATACAGACTTTAGAAAATGGATACATTCTTTACGAAACATGAAAAGATATATCAAATGATGGTAAAGTAGTCACGTTACATTTGAATGCCTGACGAATGATGCAATAACTGAACTGGATGAAACTTTTACATCAGTATATCGCGGAGATATAGATGGCTTGGAAATAGGATGTTTGTTTCTAATTTTCTTATTACTTATTATTACTCAAACAGTTGGTAGGGTTTGCTTATTTATTGCATTTTTATTTGGTATCTCTGTACTTAATAAAATTGTATTATATTAATTTAAAATATACAAGTCAGTGAAGATGTTTGAAATGTATTTTTTTATTTAATTATTTTTTAAGATGAGCCCTGGGTTACGTGCTGGAAAAGTCGTTGGCATGTCACATTTGGCAGGCATGCCAAGGGTTGTCCACCCCTGCTCTAGACTAACCATGAATAAAGAATATAATAAATATTTTTGAACAGTTTTGATAATGAGCCAAATAATATAAATCTGTAACAGATTAAAAAATCTAATGATGAATCAGGCATTTTAGCATTTTTAGGGTAAAAACGGAATTATGTTTATTAATTTTTATACACTGCCTAAACGTATCAAGAGGGTTAAGCAAAAACCCTAATATAATAGGGAACCACCGAGCCCTAAAATCCTGCCGATGGCCTTAGTTATACCAAAATTAGAAGAAGAAATTAAAAAAAAAAAACAATATGTTTTCACAAATGCGTACTGACTGTGTGGTGCCAGCTGCTGAGAAGCAGCCGCCACAGTATAAGCAATAAACCAATAAAGCAATTGCCTTGCCATGCATTTTATTTTTAAGAATTTTTAAGAAACGCATCAAGAGGGTTAAGCAAAAACCCTAATATAATAGGGAACCACCGAGCCCTAAAATCCTGCCGATGGCCTTAGTTATACCAAAATTAGAAGAAGAAATTAAAAAAAAAAAACAATATGTTTTCACAAATGCGTACTGACTGTGTGGTGCCAGCTGCTGAGAAGCAGCCGCCACAGTATAAGCAATAAACCAATAAAGCAATTGCCTTGCCATGCATTTTATTTTTAAGAATTTGGATTATAGCATGATAGGGATATGTAATGGTTTTGTTATATTTATATTTTATTTATTTTAGTTGTAAGTATAGTTGTTAAAAACTAATTATTAAGTAATAAAAATTACTAAGGTAACATAAATAAAAGAATCGTCAACAAATAAAATTGTGTCCCATGTGATACCCCCCAAAAAGTGCCGTCTGGGGTGGACCCCCCCCCTTTGCTACACCACTGGTTGTCTGCACAATTTTGGCTACGTGTCCCCTAAATTTCAGATCCTTATCCGCTATCACCTCCAGATCTCTTATTTCCTCCACCTCTGACAATATATCCTCACCAAGAATAAATTCTACATCCCATTTTTGTTTTCCAAATTTTAAAACCTTAAATTTTGCAACATTGAACTCACATCCCCCATTCCTGTGCCCAATCACTCAATTTATTCAAGTTTTCTTGTAAGGCCACAACATCTTCTCTACTCTTCATGGTTCGTCCCAACTTTGCATCATCTGCAAACAACTGAATATCTCCATCCAAATCTTCATCAATATCATTAATACAAGTTAAACAGCAATGGCCTTAAAACAGACCACTAAGTCACACCACTAGTAACTTTCCTTTTCCTGGATATTGCTCCCCCATACACAACTTGTTGATACCTATCAGATAGCCAGTCTCCAATCCAATGCAGCAATCTAATATCCAACCCCATCCTTTCTAGTTTGACTATCAACTTATCATGCAGTAATCTATCAAAAGCTTTTGTGAAATCTAAGTATATTACTGTGTATCCTTCTCCTCTGTCCATGCAAGCAGTCACCCTATTGTAATAAGTAAGTAGATTACTAAAACATGATGTCCCTTTAGGAAATCCATGCTGTCCATGAAAGATAATACCATTGTTATCAACCCAATTCTGAATCCTAGTTCTCACAAACTTTGCTAACAACTTAACTACGACACCTGACACATAGATAGGCCTATAGTTCGATGCTTGAGTTCTATTACCTCCTTTATGAAGTGGCACAATCTTGCCCTCCTTCCACTCCTTAGGAACTTAACCCAGTGCAAGATTCGTATTAAAAAAAATATGTCAAGGCTGGCATCAACTCCCTGGCACATTCCTTCAGAACACGTGGTGATATATTATCAAGTCCCACAGCCTTATTTACGTCTCGTTTGTTCAACTCCCCATACACCTCTTGCTCACTTACAGTCAGTTTCTCTTCTTGATCATCAACTGCTCTCAATCTCTCCATGAAGTCATATTCTTAAGATTGAAAGATCTTTATGAACTGCTCATTAAGTATCTCCACCACACCTTCTACAACAGCTGTCTTTATACCATTTTCTCCAATCAGTGGCATCCTTCCATAATCATTCTTTCTTTTGCTGGCTACATATCGAAAGAACTCCTTAGGATTTTTTTGGGCTTCATTAGCTAACTGCTGTTCATACCTCTCTTTAGCTACCCTAACCAACCAAGTCACCTGCCTTGCCTAGACTTTGTAGTCTTCATGGAATTGGTTATTTCCACTAATCTTATGCTGCCTCCATAATGCCCTTTTTCTCTGTATCGCATGCTTAATCTCTTTATTCATCCATTTCACACCTACCTACCCTTATTTAACTTTTTCTCCCTTGGAATACATTTAGACATTGCATCTGCTGGATAGTTTTTGAAAATCCCCCAAGCTGCATTGATCTCTTTTCCAGCTAACTCCTAATTCCATGCTACACCTGCAAGCTGTCTCCTGAGCTCTTCATAATCCCCCCTCCCCTGCCTTGGGTATATGTGGAACTACAAGGTAGTTCCACATATATCCTTTTCTTACAGAGGTCCTCACACTGCTGGCAATCACCCAGGTAATCACCTCATGGTCACTCTCACCAATTGGTGGGTGATTTGACACTTCATTTGTAATTACATCCGATGAGATAACCAAATCCAAGACCCCTCAATGCTTGTGTGCCCTCTGTCACATGCTGTCTGAGGTAGTTATTCCTCAAAAACTCAAACTCATTTTCTTTACTTCCAGTTACTATCTCATCATTCCACTCTATACTGCCATAATTAAAATCGCCTATTATGATCACTCTTTTGTTATTTGCTTGGCTAATTTGATTATACATTTCATAGTCACTACCATCCACATTTCCTGGTCTATTACAACATCCAACCAAGTATTATTTCATTCCATTCACCTCTATCTCACACCATACTGCCTCAAAACCACTGGCACTATTTCCCCTCTTGCATCTCTACTTTGTATGGAATTAACTCTTTCTCTATCATGAATAGCACTCTCCCTCCCTTTTTATCCCTTCTATCCTCACGAAACACATCATATCCTTCCATCTCTATTCCTGTCAGGATGTTGTCCTCATCTAACCATGTCTCACTTATTCCAACAATTTTTGGGTGAACAGACTCAATTAGTGCAACCATTTCATCTGCCTTGTTTCCTACACTTCTTGCATTTGTATATAAACACAACAGCTCATTTCTGGGTCTAGAGCTAGTTCCACTGATAACACTCATTCAATGTAATCTCTCGATGCTCGACTGGGGCATCATACCTATTAAAACCATCAACTCTTTTGCTCACTTCCTCCTCATGTCCAATGCCTTAATTACTAATTTTCTGCCTGGAAAGCATACCTTGTGCATCCTCTCATCCAGCACACCTTTAATAATGGAGTCGCCATACAATGCCACTCGCTCGTCTTTTGTTAACTCTTTCATACCTACTTGATTTGTTTTAATCGTTTTCACCTGCATTTTCTTAATTTTACTCTGCATCCATTTCATCTCTTGCCTCATCCAACCCAATTCAACTTTCGAACCTTGTGTCACATTCTCTCTGTCACTGTTCAATCTTTCTAATTTTCGAATTCTCGACTCCACTTCACACTTTCACTCTCATTCATCCTTTTGAGTTTCTGTACTTTCGCTCCATGCATCCAACTTTCGCTTTCATTCATTCTTTTCATTTTTCCCACTTTTGATCCTTTCGTCATCTATTTCCGGTTTCTTTCATTCTTTCAATTTTGTTTCCTTCCTCCACATTTGCCTTCCTTTGGTTCTTTTTACCATCCATTACAGTTTTCAAATCACTCCTTTTTCAATGCTTTCTTAACAATTTTTCACCTTTCTTTCACACCATACTTCTCTTTTGAACGAGCACTCATTCTTCCTGCGATATTCTTGCTACTAACACTTTCTGTCATCAAATTCATATTAGCACTCATCAAATCCTTGTTGGTATTTTGTTTATGAATTATCTTGAAAAGAATAAAATAATAATTTTGGGAATATTATTCTGATCTTTTAACCAGACTATATGAAAAAAATTTGTGAGAAAAACCTGGTTTGCAGAAGAAAAAAATCATCTTTCATCAGGACAATGCACCTGCCCACAAAGATGTTATGGCAATGGGAAAATTAAGGGATATGCACTATGAATTGTTGGAACATCCACCCTATTCCCCAGATTTGGCTCCCTCTGACTTCTATCTCTTCCCAAAACTAAAACTCTTTTCTCTCTGGTCAGCATTTTTCTTTGAATCAAGAGGTGATTGCAGCTGTAGAGTGGTATTTTGCAGATCTTACTGATAACCACTACAGGACGGGATAATGGTGCTGGAGCATTGCTGAAATAAATGTATTAGTCTTAAGGAAGATTATGTTGAAAAATAAAAATAATTTTGAAATTATAAATTCGTGTTTTCATTGTTAGGCCATGAACTTTTCGGACCGCCCTCATATATGTTTTGGTCTGATGGGATATCTAATGGCATACTATATTGGTGGGGTTAGGCTACAAGAAATGGTGATCTTAGAGTTGTGTTAGCTAGAATTTGAAGTTCAAAGGTCATATAGCAAAAACTCCAAATACAACTCAGAGAACAATTGCAATATTGAAAAGAACATTGATGTGTAAGGATAAGAAAATCATTTTGTCTGTTTTCCTGGCCTTGATAGGACTGTACCTAGAATACTGTTCACGGGGTTGGTGGTGATAAATAAGCTACTGGATAGAGTGTAAAGAAGAGAACATTAAATCGAGATTGTGGAATGTAGATTATGAAGACAGATTAAGAGTATGTGGACTGCAGACTCTGGTTAAAAGGAGCAAGAAGCATTATATGATTGAGCATGATCAGAAAATTCACTATAAACATTTTTGCCATAAGACATCTTTGCTGTAAAAATAATTTAAACTAACAATCTGGTGACCTTATCAACCAACTAGTTAGAGGAAGGTAATTTCTTTAAAATTGAGCTTTCTAACTGACAGTCTGCTTGTGTGCTTCCTTTGATAAATATTTCTGTGCACTAACTCCATTATATAAAACATTTGGTGAGCGTTGTCACCCTTCTCAACTCTGGAAATCTAAAGTTTATCAAGCAATGGCAAACTTAAAATCATCAGCTACTAGTTCACAAATCTCTGCTTTGTCTTTAATTGCCAATATTTCATGAAATTTAGATAACAACATCTCTGATGTCGTCTTTAGCAAATTTGTGTCATAATATTAGATGGAGGAAAAAGAAAGACCAAGCATTTCCTATCCCAACTGAAAGAAGTGTAATATAATTCCAGATGAGTATAAATTTCTAGAAAATGGTGAGCAGTTTTTAGTGAAGTTGAAACAGAGAGAATTTTCGTTTTCTCTGCTATTAACCACATTGTCAAAATCTGTTGAATTGTAGTTCTGTCTTTCCTAAATTCTGCTTGTTTGTCTGCAAGGTATGCTTCCAATTGTGTTCTAAATCTTTCTGTCAATATCATCTACATCACCTTACCAAGGTGATTTGTCAAGGCAATTGTTCTATAATTTTTACATTCTAACTTATTTCCTTGTATAATGTCACTAATATCGATTTCACCCACTCCTCTGGCATTTTCCCTTCTTTCCATACCATATTACATGGTCGGTGCATTTCTGTAACCATACTTTCGGCATCATATTTAATCATTTCTCCAGTGATGTTATCATTACAAGGACTCTCGTTGTGTTTTAGCCATCCTATTGCTTTTTCTACCTCTCCTCTTAAAATGTCCATATCATACTCATTACCTGGTGGTGATATCTGCTTCAATTCTTCCGTCAGTTTCCCAATGCTATCTAAATCTAGTTTTTTTTCATATAACTCACTACAGTATCTTGTCCATTGCTGTACAGTTTTATCTTTCTTCATCAATACTTTGCCTTTTTCAGCTTTAACTGTTGTCTCTTTTTGTTGCCACCTTCTGTTAATGGTTCTAATTATTTTGTACACCTCCCTAGTTTTATGCTCTCCATAGTGCTGTTCTATATATTGTTACATTGAGCTTCTAACCATTTCATGTTATCTATTCTGACTGCTTTTTTCACTTCATTACACTTTCTTCTATATTGCTCTATTTGTTCTGATGTATCCCTTCTTATCTTCAACATTCTTTTCTCCTTTACTAACTTCACTGTTTCTTGTCTAATCCATTTCTTCTTTGATCTTCTCTACTTCAATTGTATCTTCTATCGCCTTCGTTACTCTTTTCACTCTTAGATTTGAATTTTTTTCTTTGTCCACACTTAAGTTTCTCCGCTAACACTGTTCTGTACCTTCCTCCTATTTCTGCTTCCCTTATTCTTTGTTTCTGATAATGGGGTTTATATTTTCTTTTTAATTTCAACTTGATATTTGCAATCACTAAACGATGATCTGAGATCTGCTCCTTGAAAAGTTTGACACTGCTGTACCGATGTTATCCATCTTATTTTAAACATAATCATATCAATTATGTTCTTGGTTTTCCCATCATTTGATCACCACATCCATTTTCTACACTTCTTTTGCTGGAATCTTGTTTTACAGATCATCATCTCATGGTCCACAGCAAATTCTAACATTTTTTCACCTCTTTCATTTCTTTCTCTGAAACGATTTTCTCATGACTCTTTCCCAACCATCATTATCTATTCCGACTTTGGTATTCCAATCTCTTTCAATAATTAGTACATCTTGCTCTGGTATTGTTTCATGCTTGGTGTCATGCCCTGACCATATGACTTCGCATCCATTTATCGCTCCTGATGATGTCTATCGCATCTCCGCCAGTCCTAGTATATCATACTGATATCTCTTTATTTCCTTGCGAAGTAATTCTAGTTTTCCTGACATTCAAAGTGTCCGTACATTCCATGTTCCTACTGATAATAGTTCTGTTAGTTTCTGTTTCCTTTCGGTATCTCATTTTTTGATTTAATCCCGATTGCTCGATTGGTATTGTGGGCCTTGTTGATCTGGGCGACATCCAAGCTGGTATGTTGTAGCTTGATTGTCTAGGTATAGGATAACAATCGTGTTTTGTCTTTACAGTCAGAGCATTGACACTCATCTGACCGACTCTCCTTTATCCAGGCTTGGGACTGGCATGAGACCCCTAAGGATTCCATGGCAGCTTTTTGCTTTGCTTTGCTTTGCTTCCTGGCAAATCAGAATTAAATTACAGCAGATTACTCAGTGCTTTAAGGGGCTTACGTTCATCATTAGATCTCAAAACATTAATGGTTGACTTCGAGAAAGCAACTATCTATCAACACTTTTTCTAACATCTTTACATTTTGTGCCATATTCATATGGCACAAAATCTTTATCGCAAAACTGTTTCCATTGGTTTGAAGTTACACTATCAAACAGATGCTGAATTCAACATGAAAATTAAATGCTTCACAGCATTAGCATTTCTTCCAATGAGCAATGTTACTGATGTATTTGTTGAATTGACAATCCGCTGCAGAAAGTTAATTAGTTATGTTATGTATCATTATGTTACTTCATTACGTTCACTGACATTCACCTTAATAAAGATTTGCCGTTTTTAATGATTTTATAATACCCTTTATCATCTGTTGATTATTTACAAAAATTAATGCAAAACTTCTTAATGGAATAAAATGTTGGCTATTTATTATGGCAAATTTTCCTAGAAACCTTGCCAGAGGTCTATAAACTTCTGAATGGTAGTTATAAGATATCTACTGAAACTTTTTGTTATATGGAAGGCAGGGAGAGAACAGACCTCTCTGCAGCACACCACTGATTTTTTTTTCCTTCTGCAATACTGCTCCAGTACATAACTTGCTGATACCTATCTGACTGTCAGTTTCTTATCCACCTCACTAGAGCCTCTGTAGCTCAGTCAGTATAGACTCAGTCCTTTGGTTGGAAAGACCCGGGTTTGATTCCTGTCCATGACATGAGGAACCTCTCTGGTCTCTTTCAACTAAAGGTGAGTTAGCTGGTCTCATATGGAGGTAGAGGGTTTCTTCACCTGGAAACTCAGGTTTTTCGTCCCTCAGAACAGGCCCCCCCCCATAAACACACATGGATCTACAGTCATAAAATACTTTCCTAATCACTCATTAGGAGGGCTCAACCCATCCTAAGAGATGAGGAGGCAAAGGGAGGAACCCAATATGAAATAAGATAATCCATCTCACTAATCTGTTATCAAATCTCAGTGTACTAACCAACTTGTCATGTGGCAGTTGATGGCTTTTTTTGCAAAATCTAAATGAACTACTGTATGTGAATTTCACTTGTCTAATGCATTTGCCATCCTGTTGGAATACTTCAAGTAGATTGCTAAAATATGATCTCCCTTTAAGAAACCCATCATAGAGAATCCTGCTGAATCCAATGTAATTCCGAATCCAAGTCCTTGCCAGCCTTTCCAGTACTCAACCATAAATCCAGATAAACTAATTGGCCTCAACTGGAAGCTCATCTTTTCATTAATTTGCAATGTGTAACAATTTTATTTTCTTTCCGCTCCTTTGAGACTTGTCCCATTGTGAGACTCTTGTTAAACAAGTACATCAAGGCTGTCATTAACCGACAAGAACTTTCTCTCAACACATGCTGATGTGTCATCAAGTTCTATTGCCTTATTAGAATTTACTTAATTTCTCATGTACCTCTTGCTCACTCTCCACTTGCCCATCTTCTGCCATTCCTTCTACTTCTTAAGTGCATAATGTTGCACTTAAGAGGATGAAATACTTTGATGAATTATTCATTAAACATCCTTCCCCCAAACTGCATATTCTTCATGGATGGTTCAGTCTCCTATTTATATCGACTTATTATTCTTTCTTCTAATAGTCACGTAGTGAAAGAGTGCTGGCATTTTGGTTGGCCTGATTGGCTAAATTAAAAAAAAAATTAATTTTTTAATGTGTCTCACCCAAAAGGTTGTAAACCTATATATATGCCATGGGCACAAATTTTTTTAAGGATTTTTTTACAATTTTTTTAGAAATTTTATTTATTTATTATTATTTTTTTTTTTTTGTACATTTATTTTTTATACAGTCTGGAAATTCTACTCTAGAGACTAAATGAAACTTTTCAAATTACTTCAGTTCTATAATAAACAGAGTGGTCTTTTATTGGAGGATGAAATCCATCAGCTATCTAAAGAAATTACAAACATCCATGACCATAACAAGATTTAAACTCGGCTTGTTGGTTGGAGAGCGGATCTGATAACCACTCTGCAAACCATTCCAGCATTTATTTGCCATTCATATTTCACTTTCCTCACCAACTGAATCACTTTTCTAGCCTACTCTTTATGCTTGTGTAAGTGATTATTACCTAATATTTCTAGCCATTTAGCAGTACAAAGTCCTGTTGATTTGAAACACTTTATGTATTGTAAATGAGAAATACAATAATTGACTTCTAAAGATGCTATAGAGTAAGAATGCTAAATTATCTGCTCTTATTTAGATTTTAAATTGCATTTTATATAGGTGGTAAATGTCTTCTGTATAGAAACAGTTCAGCTTTATACTGTTCCTGTGACAGAAGAAACCACACTGAAAGAATTGCAGCAATACTTAGAAAAGGAAACTGGGATTCCCATTTTAGAGCAAGAATTGTTATATCCTAGGGGACAGCTTCCAGATCCGAAGAAGGGTGCTATGCAGTTCTGCTCAAAACCTGTAAGTTATGCCTGAACTGTATTCACATATTGGTCTTTGATTGTAGTTTGTAGAATTGCATGATATTACTGATGTCATGTACCTCTTAATAATGCAATTATTATTCACAATGCAATTATTAAATAATAGTAAATGTCTGTCATTTGGAAAAAATTAAAATGTTTTTAGTTTTCAAAATCAAAGTTTTTTTTAATTAAGAAGATAAGAACATGCTTTCTTAGGATTTATTGTGTTTAATATGTTTCATAATTTCTTCCCTTTGCAGCCATATAACTTCTAGCTGCCTTTATTGAAGATATATCATCATCGGTGTTCATGAGTCATCTAATACTTGGTGCCCGATGCACTATTCCTTGCCATTTCTCTCTCCATTGCCAGATGACTGAAATCCTACAAACCTTTTGACAGCACTCCTTCACATAATCTATCCATTCTCATCTTGGCCATTCTCTTCTGTTTATGCCATCTATTATTAAGAGAATTTTATTTTAATGTTGCTATACAATGCATGCACTTTTTCACTGTTTTAGATACATTGCTGTATATTGTCAAATTTAGTGGCCCTAAGTCTTGCCCACCTGTACCAGAAACTGTTCAGTACTGTGTAGTTGCATTAATGCAATCTTTTCTGTTACCTCTGCCCTTTAGTGATATACAGAAAAGCTGTATATGGTGACATGACACAGAACATTTCAATATGCAGCAGAGTAGGAAATTTGTTTGCATTTTAGATCAACTCAAACTGTCACCATCTCTTCAAGTGTGTGTCATCAGGAGATCCCGCCAAACATCTTACATAGTTATCACTTCAATACTCAATAGTCGTACTATAAAAAAAATTCTACCTTGGATATTTTTGAATGGCCTTTGTTCTCATATGATGAAATGTACAATTATATGCATTTCATAAACTTTTATAAATGATCGGTTACATTGTGTATAGTGTGGAATTTTTAGAGAGCATACTAGATTTTATGGTTATATTTGTTCACACCCATGCCCATTATTTTGCATCATAATTTCTGCAGTGATTTAATGTTTCAGGATCTTCATTATTTTTATAGTTAAAAGTTATCATGTTTGACTTTCAAAAATATATGCTAATCTTTATTATAGGAAGATGAAGAAATGATTATTTGGTTATTTCATAAAGAACCATCTGTGTATATCCCACCGATTCAAGTAAATTTACCACCTCTACTGGAAACAATAAGAAAAGATTCAAAGCAGTTGATGACATATGACCAACAAAGAGAGGTATGGTCACAGGCAGTATATTTCAGTCAGAAAGAATCTCTTAATTTCAGAAGACTAGCTCTGGCATTTCGAGCCATCTTGTAAGTATTCATATTTCCTTTGTGTTGAGTCTATAGTTCATATCTAATTCACATGTGTTAATTGTAAATTCTACTTAATTTGAACTTGAATAAAATGACATATTAGCCAAAGTAGATCCCACTTATCCCAGCCATCTAAAAAAGCTTTGCATGTGCATGCTTCTCAGTTTGTTTAATTTTCAATTCAGCGCAAAATGCATTCCTGTTGAATCTTTTAGTTTTGATTAATTCAATGTTTACATATAAAACACGAGTTAATATATTAGTTTTTTTTTTTTTTTTTGTGAGGCATTATTTTTAAAGAAGATGAAAGTGGATTCTACTTACATATACTTTACTGATAAACAGCTGAATTAATTACATAATTAATGTGTAAAATTAAGAGGAAGCAAATACTTTGAGCTATATCATTATTGGTTTATTTTGTATTATTATTATTATTATTATTCAGGCCTCCATGGAGTCAAAAGACTCATCGTTGGAGGTCCTTTCTAAGACACACGTCTATCAAGACTCATCGTGGGAGGTCCCTCCTAGGAAACACAAAGTCTATCATACCACTCCTTAAATGCATTGACCGTTCTCGCTCTCACCACTCCATCAGGCAATGCATTCCATGGTTCAACCACCCTCCATACAAAGAAACCACTCCTCACCCTCTTGCTCACAGTTTCCTTTCGTGACTTCCAGGGATGGACATGGGGAAGTACTCCCTTTGTCATCACTCCTTCCTGCTGTTCAACCAAGCAAAAGAACTCCCCAGTGTCAACCCTGTAACCACCTCTCAACAGTTTAAAAGTCTCAATCATATCACCTCTCCTTCTTCTATCCACCAACTCTGCAGTCCACATTCCCTCAGCCGATCCTCTTAACTATCATTGTACAGTCTTGAAACCATCTTTGTTATCTGCCTTTGTACCCTTTCCACAATTAATTTATCTCCTTCAAATCCTAGGGACCAAATCTGAGAATAGTAGTCTAAGTGTGGTCTGATCAGGGTCTTATACAACGGAATGATAACTCTTTTATCTCTGCAGGTCAGTGTCCTTCTCAGTATTGCAGCAATCCTCTTTGTTACCTTCACCACCTTTGCAATATGCCCCATGAATTTCAGGTTTCTATCAATCATCAACCCAAGATCTCTTGTCTCCCCTACTTCCTCCAGTTTAACTCTTCCCATAGAGTATGCAGTGTCCCATCAATGTGCCCCAAACCTCAAGATCTTACTGCATTAACCCCCCCCCCCCATTCATGCCCATCTACCTAGCTTATTCAAATCTTCTTGCAGGGCTGCCACATCTGCATTATTACTAATGCAGATGTGGCAGCAATATAAGTCCCAGTACTGAGCCCTGTGGAACCCTACTTGTAACCTTCTGCCTCTTTGATATTGCTCCACCATACACAACTCTCTGATACCTATTGGACAGCCAATCTTGAATCCAGTTGACCAATCTGACATCCAGACCCATGTGCTGCAACTTAAATATCAGCTTACCATGTGGCACCCTGCCAAATGCCTTTGCTAAATCTAGGAAAATGTCAGTATATGCCTTTCCTTCACTAATGCCCTTTTAACTTTATTATAAAAGACTAGCATATTGCTAAAACAAGAGTGCCCCTTCACAAATCCATGTCGACTCTCACAGATAACATTACCCTCATCTGCCCACTGCTGTATACGGTCCCTCACCACTTTCTCCAAGATCTTACTAGCTACTGATGATACACAAACTTGCCTATGATTAGACACTTTCAGTCTGCTACCATCCTTATGCAATGGCTCTATCGTACCTTCCTCCATTCCATGGGCACCTTTCTTACAGCCAGACTTTCATTGAAAAACCAGGTCAAAGGCACTGTCAGTTCCTTAGCACATTCTCTCAAAACTCATGGGAAAATACCATCCAGTCCCACAGCTTTACTGACATCCAGAGTACTCAGTATTTGAAACACGTTCTCCTCCTGCACCTCTAAACCTCAAACCTGCCCTATCCCTGTAGTATTCAAATTGACTCCTCCAGGATGAAATACTCCAATAAAGTGTTCATTGAACAATTCCACTATGTCATCTACATCAGTCACTGTATTCCCATTTTTATCCCACAATGTCATTCTTCCATAGTCATTTCTCCTCCTACTGGCCACATAGCTAAAAAATTCCCTAGGATTTTCCTTGGATCTGACGGACAATCTTTTCTCCTATTCCAGTTTTACCTTCCTTACCATACTAGTCACTCTCCTGGTCTGTGTCTTATATTCTTCATGCATCTTCTCTTCACCTGTCTCCTTATATTTCTTTCATAGCCTCTTTATTGCATGGTGTTCCTGTTTAATATTGTTTCTCATCCATTTTACTCCCAATTGTGTCCTCTTCTTCACTTGTGGAATACAGCTTACCATTGCTGCTAACAAATATTCCTTCACAATTTCCCAAGCACTAATGATATTCCCGGTCCTTATTGCTACATGCATCTGCCTCTCCCCAACGGATATTGCTGTAGTTAAAATCTCCCATAACAATCATTCTTCTTGCACTTGCCACGCTCAACTGTCTCAACATCTCCTGGTCCCCACCCTCTGTGCTCCTTGGTCTGTAGCAACACCACACTAAATATCCTGTCTTGCCCACCTCCACCTCACACCATATGCTTTCAAAATCATTAGTGTCACTGCCTTCCAAAGCCTCCACTCTTAGAGGACATAGGTTGTCACTTATCATAAGCAGTACTCCACCACCATGCTTTCCCTTCCTATCCTGCCGAAAAATGCTGTACCCAGCAACTTCTATTCCTGTTATTATATCGTTCATTCATGTTAGCTGAATTTTAATGTAAAAAGATTTGTTTAGAAGAAGTTTAGGTTGTAAATATTTTATTAAGGGTGTTGTATTAATGTTAGTCTCTTTCATTTTTCATGGGCAGGAAATCAAAGAAAAAATATTTGAATAAAAAAAAAGGACTTAGTCATGAGTGATAACTGTCACATTTAGGGATATACTTGCTATATGGAGTGTGAAGAAGCAAATGTGTCTTGAATAATGCAGTGTAGTAAGCATAAACTTTCGAGGAAAATGAAGGTGTTATCTAGATATCTTATTGGTTGATGGTGGATCATGAAAATGTGGAAATATTTAACTAAAGAGAATTACTTGAAAACTAAACAAAATAACTGTCATAAATTGGTTGAAAATAACTGGCTTATAGTGGATGAATCTGGGGAGGAAGGGTCTAATAAACATCTTGCTTGACTGTGTTAGACAAAACAATCCTCATTGATTCTGGCATTAAAATCTGCACTTCTGTGATAAAAAGCTAAAAATGCTAATTTGACAGCAAATTAAAACATGTCAAAAATTACTTGGGTATATCTGACATAAGTGTTAATTTCTTGTGAATTTTGTGGTGGTGTTACTAAAAATTTCAGGAGCTGCAACATATTCACTGGAATTACATCAGCTACAAGAAACCACCTACATCAGATTATGAGGCAGTTTATAACCTAATCTTCTCCTTAGGGAATCATCTCTCACTACTTACCTCTCCAGTGTTCTAGCCTCTGGCCATCCTCCCTCACTTTATGCAAACACTGCCATGAATGTAAAATTAGTTAAAAAAACAAACTCTTCCATAAAAAAAGTCTACTAAAAGAAAGTTCTTTTGGTTCATGAAAAACTCAAAATTATTTGTGAATTAGAACATTGTCCTAAAATGTTGAAGTGTGTTAAAAGTTTTCTTTATCCTCTTCAACAGTATTGACATGGAAGAATAAAGATGTTTATATATTGACATTAGAAAACAACATAACCAAAACAAAACAAAAAAAACTATAATTTAGAATGTGTGAGCTTAAAAATGTTTATGAAGCCTTCCTTCAATGGTTCACTACACAAAGAAGTGCTGGATTCATAATAGACAGTCCAGTCTTTGAAGATTCAAGCAGAAAAATTTGCTAATGAATTTGGATGCAAAAATTTTGTACATAACAGTGGTTGGCTGGATCGATTTAAAAACCAACATAATGATTGTTGGTTTTTAAAAATTATAGAGAAATAAACTGTGTTTAGTATTATGGAAAATTAAATTGACAACCATTGTCCTATGCCCACACTTCAGTTTGAATTTGGGTTCAAAGATATTTGATTAACATTGTTGATTTGTAATGCTGCAGAAAGATAAGTAATTTTTTTTCAATTTTTGCTAATAATACTAGTTAATGTATTGTATTTATTTGTTTTATAAGCATACAATATAAACTGAGTTATTTAGATAAGTAAAACGTATATTTCCTTAAACTATACGTGATTGGTATGGTACCTATGCCAGCAGAAGAATGGTAACAAAGACATCCTTGTTGGGTGAGCTAAATTTGCTGATTTTGTCCAGTGTAAAATTTGTGAGATGTATTCATCACGAAAATTGAAAAATTTTTAGAAGGAGAGTGAAACTGGTGAGTTTAATAAATATTTTGAGAGTAAATGCAGAGAGAAAAAGTTATGTGATAGCAGAGAGTATTGATAGAAGACTGGAAAATGTAAATATCAGTGATAATACTGAAAGATAATTACTGTTCTTGGGCTGCTGCTACTTAAAAATGTACACTAATGATATTGGAAAGGATCTGAGAACTGTTCAGTTGTTTGCCGATGATGCAAAATTGGATAGAGCAGATGCTAAATGTTAATACAGATGCTAAAATTTTTTCAGCATGATTTGGGTAGACTGGAAGTTTGGGCAAAGGAAAGTGGATGTCAGTTTAACGTGGCAAAGTTATGCTGTTGTGTCAAAGTTTAACGTGGCAAAATTATAAGATTATGCTGTTGTGTCGGGAAAAAGTGATGAGTCATCCCTTTTTCCCACCCAACGTTACGTTACCTCAGAAGGAAGGGATAGGGACATGCTTATGCCTTCTGATGGGAAATGTACCGAATAATGTCCCAGGAAAATGTAAATAACCAGATGTGTAAATTCTAAACACTGTTAAGATAGCCCATAAGTTTATTAAGATAGTAATTGTGAATGAATTGAAGTAGAAAGTCATGTAGTATTAACAAATGAATATGTATAAACTAAGTACAAGTTTATGGCATGTGAAGACAGTTCGTAGCCACGGCGTCCAATCGGCTGCCGCCGTATGCATGATGACACCGCCGAGTGAGGGAGCTGTTCCGGAGTATATAAGTTTCGGCGGGAGTTTGAATCGCTCTCTGATCTCATCTCTTATCTCTCATCGCTTGTGTCTCGTCTCCGAGGTTCGTCGGCACCAAGTTTCCCGTAGGAGAGCTATGTAGTGCTTGTCGCCACGTGTAGCAAAATTCCCCCCTTGCTATGCATGTTACATCGGTCAAAGCTGCAACTACAATGTGTTCAAACACATTAGGAGGAAGAGCCGCTGGTGAAATCCACGTCAGCGTACAAGTCCGTGTATGAGTGCTTGCGGTTCGTGTAGAACAAAGGAACAAAGCCAGCCATCAGAGGAGGTACAGTGAACAGATCAGAATACCTAGTCAAAGCAAGAATGGTAAGCGAAGATTTCCTTATATTAATGTAGGATTAAAGTATCCGTGGAGTAAAGAAACAGAAGTTAAGAACACACGCTATTTACGTGTTGTGCCATAGGAACAGTCTGCAATTTGGACACTTTTGTCTACTGTTAAGAAGAAAGCATATTAGGCTCCAGCCAAGTAGGAGGCCGAGCTCCAGACTGTTTAAGTGATTTAAGGAAAGTAATGTCATACGTTCAGAAAGTAGTTAAATGTTAACAGATTTTTTGGGGGGAGAGAATTAAGTGGAAATAAGTACTGTTGTCCTAGAGAATTACATATCAGATTTATTGAATTGTCTAGTGTTTATATGTAATGTTTCATGTATGATATTATCAGGTAACTTAATTGTGAGAGTCTGAGGATAGATATATGTACAGAAGTGAGGAATTTATGCCCAGTAAGAGATCATAGTGCAGAAGTTTAAATGTGTTTAATTAAGTAAGGGGAACCCAGTCTCTTTTAAGGTTAAGAATTTAAATAACATGTATACTTGTCTTTGTGAAATAATAAATGTGTTTCTTTTTACATAATCAATTGAGTTTGTCATATCTTCTGCGGATTTGAATTACCGTTTGGAAAATTTCGTACCATGCATTTAAAGGGGAAACCAATAGTGATATGAAAATAGGGACCACGACTGCATACTTCTCGATCCCTACATTTTCTTTTAGTGTTATTGGATATTGTATCAGAATTTAGTTGCCGGCTGGCACAGTCTCTAATCTATACAAATTTGTCGGCAACCGAAGTCTGAGAAAAAGAGATACAAAACTTAATGCTAAAGTTAAAGTAAAGTAAAAAGACAATTAAAGATAATAACAGAAATAAAAAAGACAAAAAAAACGGGGATATAACAATGCATTTTAGGATGAAAAGATTATTAGCTGTATACTAGATTGATGGAACTCTACTCCAGGAAATTGAAATTTAGTGGATGGAAAGTTAAAGTTTAGAGGGTACATTGCAAAAGTAGCTAAAGCAGTTCATCAGATACTGAAGAATACGCTGATGAGCAGAGACAAGCAGGTTATTATACCTCTTTATAAAGCCTTGGTAAGACCCCCATCTTGACTACTGCATGCAGGATCACCTGGGTTTCTTGGCCATGAGGAGGTGGAGAGGATCCAGAGAAGAGTGAAGAAGATGGTAGTAGGCCTATGAAATGAACCTTAGGACAGGTTGAAGATTTGTTGGTTACAGAAATTGGTTGTTAGGCAGAAAATAGGTGATGTGATTGAGACATACAAATTACTGAAGGGTTTTTACAAGATTAATACAGAGAATAATTTTCAGAACAGGTTTGGTGACAGAACTAGGAGCCATCCCTGCAAACTTAGCAAGGGTGTTAGAACTAGATTTTTTGCTTAGAGAGTGGTGAAAAAGTGAAATGGGTTGCTAGAGTTGGTTATGGATGCCATGACTGTGAATAAGTTCAAAGCAAAAATGATATGATAGATGCTACTCAAATGTTGGATACTTGTGTAGAGGCTTAAGTGCTGTGAGGACATTATGTTGGAGGTTTAATGGATTTTTTACGACACTCAAAAAGAATTAAAATAGAATTTAATACGTCCTATATTTCGTCCTAGTCACTAGGACATCTACGGGGATTACAAAACAATTAATGTAACATGCACACAAAAACTTACATTACTAAGCCCAACCACGTGGGTGACACTAAAGTACTTGGCATGATGCTTTGGGCCTCTCTCGATGAGTCTAAGGACTCCATGAAGTAGTCCATAATAATAATAATATTTAATTCCTCAAAATAAACTTTCACTTGGATCTGTGTCATCCTACTACCTTGGCTTATTTTACTTTTTAAAGCTTCAACTTAGGGATGGCAGGTTTTCTTTTGCCAGATGTTTCTATCCCCAGCATAAAAACAAACAAGGTTTGCATGTGAGGTATCTTCACAGTTGCCTTAAGGTTGAATCAATGCAGAATCCATGTTTTCCCATATACATGTTGTAAAAAGTTGTATCACATGATTATTAAAATAATCTGGATCACAGATAATTGTTGAAAGTATATTCACTTAATTTAAAGCAATCAAGTGAAAAATGGAAGAGTATTTTAATAATAAGATATATAGAAAATATGACTTCTGCATTGTATTTTACGTTATTGGACACTGAGATTGTTAACAAAGTCAGCAGCTTCTATGCACAAGTAGCTTAATCATGAAGATACTTCACGTGTAAAGGATTAAACAAGAATATAATTTCGTGCCAAACATAATTTAGCCATAATGTTACTCTAAAAAAAGTTCACTGTAGCAAGCTATTCATTTACTGTAACCATTCCTTTGTTCTCTTATACGTTTGTTGTAATGAGAGTAGACTGCATCCTTTATTTTAAGATTTAACAAAGATACTATTACATTTTTTACTGGGTAATATACAATGCCTTTTTTATTATTATTAAAACTACTTAGAGAGCAAATTTTGCACTTGTTATTTCACTTACATAATTTGTTTACAAATGACTAGAGCTTATTTTGTTTACTTCAGATTACGACTCCTTGCAAGTACTTCTGCTATGCATAAAGAAGCCTTACAGATGATTAATACAAGTAGAAAATTATGGGCTAAATATAAATTTTTTGAAAACAGGTATCTACTTTTCATATGATTTAAGCAGTGAGTATATTATTTTATGTTCAAGTGATAACTATACTTATGTACGAACTTACTACTTTTGTAGCAGAATGGTTTCATCACATGCCTATGGAAGAGAAATAAGTTAGAAATTATCTCCAATTGGAGAAACTATTAGTCTTTTTCTTCTGTTTTAGGAAGGAAATGGTAAGGTTTTCCTTACTGATATCGCTCTTCTCTTTTCTGTGGCACATAGTCCCAAACTCGCACATTCAGTAGACAACTAGCAATCTTATCCAAGTTATGATCATGTTAAATGATAATGAACTTCTCCTCCTTTAAGATTAATATGAATATTTAACTAAGATAATTAATAAATATTTATATGTACAGAGAAATCAGGCTGTGTTAAAGCTACTTTTCCATGGAACTTGAGGGAAATGAACTTTCCCTAATTCAAAGAAATGTAAATATTGCCAACAGCTAGAGGAAAGTAAAAAAGAAAAGTATAATGACAATACTAATTGATCTGGTTTATGCAAATATATTTCCTTTGAATCAACTATACTAAGGCAGCCAACCAAATTCACTTAGAAGTAATCAGTTATTTTCTCCTGGATATTATGGTTTTACTTCCTGCAACTGTTTACAAACAACTTTTGCTTTTTGCTTGTCCAACTTTGCATCTAGAACTGAAACAGAAATTTATTCAAGATGCTAATTTTATTTTTATGATAATCCCATCCATTAATAGCTGGAAATATGTACACACATTTTCAGCTGTGTATGGACTAAGGATTTATTCTTGAAATCAAACATAATACATTTTGAGATAACTTCTTGCCTCTTATGAGCAAGATGGCAGTATCAGATTATGAAATATCCATGCTACAGTGGAATTTAAATACACAACCAGCTAATAGCAAAGTGGATATGCTTCAATCTAAAATAGAAGAATGGCTTGTTCTTTCACGAGAGTATCTTCCAAACTATTGTATGAAACAAGAAAAGTCTTTCAATACAATTATTTTCATGTAGAATGAATATTGTAGCTTTATAAGTAGCATCTTGTGAGAAAATTATGATTTCTCACAAAATTTTATGATTGATTTCAGTCATCAATGAAGACAAAATGAATGCTCTTAAATTCATTTGATGTTTACATAACATGTCAATACAATCTTCAGTTGTACTGTACTCTGTTTAAAAAATCAAGTAGGTAGTGAATTCTGATGTATTTTTATGTTTAAAACATACAGGAGGAGAGTGTGTTTCAAATACTGAGTACTCTGGATGTCAGTAAGGCTGTGGGACTGGATGGTATTTCACCACGAGTTTTGAGAGAATGTGCTAGGGAATTGACAGTGCCTTTGATCTGACTTTTCATTGAAAGTCTGGCTGTAAGAAAGGTGCCCATGGAATGGAAGGAAGGTAAGATAGTGCCATTGCATAAGGGCGGTAGCAGACTGGAAGTGTCTAATTATAGGCCAGTTTGTGTGTCATCAGTAGTTAGTAAGATCTTGGAGAAGGTAGTGAAGGACCGTATACAGCATTGGGCAGATGAGGGTAATGTTATCTGTGAGAGTCAACATCGGTTTGTGAAGGGACACTCTTGTTTTAGCAATATGCTAGTCTTTTATAATAAAGTTACAAGAGCATTAGTGAGGGAAAGGCATATACTGCCATTTTCTTAGACTTAGCGAAGGCATTTGACAGGGTGCCACATGATAAGCTGATATTTAAGTTGCAGCACATGGGTCTAGATGTCAGATTGATCAACTGGATTCGGGATTGGCTGTCCGATAGGTATCAGAGAGTTGTGTATGGTGGGGCAGTTTCAAGGAGCAGAGGGTTACAAGTGGGGTCCCACAGGGCTCAGTACTGGGACCTATATTGTTTAACCTTTATATCAATGACATTGTCAGTGGATTGCAAGGGGATATTCAGTTGTTTGCAGAAGATGTGAAGCTGGGAAGGATTATTAGTAATAGTGCAGATGCAGCAGCCCTGCAAGAGGATTTGAATAAGCTAGATAGATGGGCAAATGAATAGGAGTGTCGGTTTAATGCAGCAAAATGTAAGGTCTTGAGGTTTGGGACACTGCATACTCTATGGGAGGAGTTATACTGGAGGAAGTAGGGGAGACAAGAGATCTAGGGTTGATGATTGATAGAAACCTGAAATTTAGGGGACATATTGCAAAGGTGGTGAAGGTAACACAGAGGATTGCTGCAATAATGTGAACGACGCTGACCTGCAGAGATAAAACAGTTATCATTCCATTGTATAAGACCCTGATTAGACCACACTTGGACTATTGTTCTCAGATTTGGTCCCTAGGATTTGAAGGGGATAAATTAATTGTGGAAAGGGTACAAAGGCAGATAACAAAGATGGTTTCAAGACTGTACAATGATAGTTATGAGGATCGGCTGAGGGAATGTGGACTGCAGAGTTGGTGGATAGAAGAAGGAGAGGTGATATGATTGAGACTTTTAAACTGTTGAGAGGTGGTTACAGGGTTGACACTGGGGTGTTCTTTTGCTTGGTTGAACAGCAGGAAGGAGTGATGACAAAGGGAGTACTTCCCCCTGTCCATCCCTGGAAGTCACGAAAGGAAACTGTGAGCAAGAGGGTGAGGAGTGGTTTCTTTGTATGGAGGGTGGTTGAACCATGGAATGCATTGCCTGATGGAGTGGTGAGAGCAAGAACGGTCAATGAGTTTAAGGAGTGTTATGATAGATTTGTGTTTCTTAGGAAGGACCTCCCACGATGAGTCTTTTGACTCCATGGAGGCCTGAATAATAATAATAAAGAAGAGACATTTTGCCATGCTGCTTCATTTCATTTCAGTGGCTGAGAATTTTGCTTCTGATGTTGAGTGGCTGAAATGATCTCTATTATTATTATTATTTTTTTTTTTTAGTGATCTCTATTATTTTATCTGTTCAACTTTTACAGCTGGATAATGTACTATATTACATTACTATTACATCACACCTCCAGGGAATCCAAAAACTCATCGAGGGAGGGCATCTACTCTACAACTCTTTGTGTCACTACTCCACCAACCTTCATCATACAACGCCATCTGCCGCTGTCTACTACCACAGATTATAATATAATCTTACAAGCAAAGAGCAACTGAAAGAAGAATAAAATGAGCATAGGAGGTAAAAAATGCATACATCATAAATTTTTGATGGGAAGTGAAGTGGAAATTATCCATGTAAACAGAATGAGAGAGAATGGAGAAAATTTGGAGATAACTCAGAATGGTGTAGAATTTACAAATATATATATATATGTATATCATCATCAAATTCCTGACATGTTCCCTCAAGGGGTGTACAGGATATGATAGTACTACATGAAAAATTTACGTCATTACTAACTTCCTATCTACAATTTTCCTCCAAATTAGTCTGTTACTTGTCAAGACTCCAACATTATCAGATCTTATATTTCTATGTCTAAGGCACTTTGTACTGTATCAATCCACCTATATCTTGGTCTTCCTCTGGGTCGTTTTCCTGCCAACCTGGCAGAGAACACTTGTTTTGCTAATCTTTCCTCGCCCATTCTATTTAAGTTACCATACCACCTGAGATTAGTTCTGCTAATGCATTCCTGGATGCTGACAATGATAAGTTCTTTCCTAATATCCTCGTTTTTAATAAGTCTAAAGACAATCTTCGTGTCACTTGAAGTCCAATTTCACAGCTGATTAAAAGTGAAGAAGAACTAGTGTACTATACTATCTCCAAGTATTTCCACCTTATTAGATGAGATTGTTTGCCCCACTTATCTTCAAAGCTATACTTGCAGTAGGATCTATCTAGTAGCAGGCCCTTGTACTTCCAGATGATAGATCAAAAGGTAGCTCCTGAATAAGTGAGGACCTTTCAGTTTGAGAGTACTGGAAGTCTATCCACATTAAAAAAAAAAAAAAAGTTGTTTAATTTCTTAGTTATCTGTTTGCTTGATAGACCTTTATCATAGGACAGAATAAATTACACAAGTTTATAATCTGTCATCCTAAAATGTGTAAATTTATTCTGGCCTTAAACGGCCAAATTCTATAAAATGTGTAAATTTATTCTGGCCTTAAACGTCCAAATTCATCTGACCATCATGTATGGTACTTCATCTACATATGGCTTATCATGTATGCATTAATGAAGTGCAAAGCACACTGAACATTTGGTTTGAGATTTTATTTCCAAGAAAATCTCTTGCTAATCTTCTGGAGATCTCTTAATTTTTTACTGCAAGTAAAAAATTAAGAGATCAGAACTTTGTGCAAGATATATTGTTGGTTTTTCAACTTGCAAAACAGACAAGCCAAGAATACCTGCTCTGATAATCTTAAGCTGTCCTATTCTTGGTATTAATTAGTTTTGTTTGAAGGAATGTTTATTTGACCATGACAGGCCATTGGGACTTAACTGGTTAAGGAGAAAACTGAGTTCTCATGTTTATTCAACCGTCTGTAAAAATATTCTTCCATGAATTCTGATTTTCCATATGATATATGTTTTTCTCTTTGAGCGACTAACAAATTTATGATGTGTGATTTTGTGCATGTGTATATATATAAATAATTTATTTTTTTTTATTAGCTTAGAATTGGATCTTGACAAGTATGACAAGCAAATCAAGACTGGTCCTGTTTGTAAGTACATGTATATTAAATATGGGAAATTTATTCTGTTTTTAATATATATTGTAAATTTATAAATAGCAAGCGATTTCCTATAATATTGTATATTGGTATCAAAGAAATGACAGTATAATGACATTCATCATGATGATGATGATATTCGTGATATGATATATAATATCGTATATCTACTAATAACTAAAAATTTTAACTACTATTGCTTGAATTTCACAAAGGTCAAATTGGCATCATCAGGGAACAGTATACAGTTAAAATACATGCACTGGCATTACTTGAATAAGTGAGACACTGATGTAAAGAAATAATCCCATAATATTTTATATTGGTATTGGACTAAGAATGTATAATATTTTATCAAAATCGACATTATTATAATATGGCAATGAAGCATGGATAATAAGAGAAAGAGATAAGAAAAGAATCACTGCAGCAGAAATGAAATGTATGAGAAGAACAGTGAGTTATATAAAACTAGATATAAAGAGAAATGAAGGCATACTGAAAGAACTAAACCAAACACCAGTAATGAAAAAAATACAGAATCAAATGGAAGAATATCTAGAATGAATGGCATATGATAGAATTCTTAGGAAGATAATGAACTTCAAACCAAAGGGTCAGAGAAATAGAGGCAGACTAATGAACCACTGGGGTGAGACCAAAACAGAGGACCAGGTCCAGATTAGTGAAATGATAAAGAAGACCTAATTCTATTATAGTACATAAAATATGTATTATAATACATATTGTTTATGTATAATAGTATATAAACAATTATACTATTTAATGTTTAGAATCATTAACAAAATAGTTTAACATAAACAAAATAGTAGCTCGACATGAACTTTCATTTGCTAAATGATTTTTGTTATATATTTTTCTAGAAAAAGAGCTAAGTTCTGACCTTATTTTTGATATGAGAAACTGAGGTTTTTATTGAAGGTTTTTTTTTTTTTCAGGTAGGGTTCAGTTATTAATGTAGTTGGCAAATTGGCCTATATCATACTTAGCAACAAACATAATAGGTTACTTTGGATATAATGCATAAACATCTTACTTTCTTATGGTCAAAATCAGTATTAATGAACTTCTAAACACCTTGAATAGGTATCATGTGAATTTAAATATGATGACCCAATGATGATGATGAATAATTAATTTTTTTTAATTGCTAAAATCAGTGCCATTCAGATTGTTGAAAATTAGAGATATGTTTCAGATAGAAGAAGTTTTTAGATATGATAGTGAAACATAATCAAATATCAATTCCAGCATATCACTCAGTATACAAGACTGAGTGATAGAGAAATTTCCCACCCTGTTTCTCCATCACTTTGTGATGGAGAAACAGGGTGAGAAATTAAGTCACTAAAAAAAGTCAGCTAATGGAACAACCTCAACCTCCACAGTTGGAAATATTTTCCAACTATGGAGGTTGAGGTTGTTATATGGGGACCACCAATATAATAGGCATTAATGGAAAGGAAACAGAAGTAGCAGACAAATTAGATAAGTAACCATGTCACCATAATTGGTGTTTTTGAAGCTAAAAAGGCTAAAAATGATTCCTTCTAAATAATAAGTATAACAGGATTTACGTAGGCATTATGTTATCTGCAAAAGGAAGGAGTAGCTCCAGGCACTTCTAGAATGGGAGCAGATTTCATGTGAATTGATGTGGGTAACAAATTTCAAAATGAGAACATACATATTGAGACTTAATACCTGTTTCTCGCAGGATGTAACTTATAGTAAGGAAAAAATAGGAAGTTTTTATGTCGTTAGAAAGAAAGTTGATATAATAAATTAAAAAGAAAAGCTAAGTTCCTGTTGTAGAACAAAACAGCTGATATAAATAAAAAAATCAATCTCAGACATATAATAGAAATATTTTGATTTTTACATCAAACCATCTTTATGTATTATCACAGACAAATATTATCACAATAATATTTGTCTGCGCAGGCAGTAGGGTTTTTTCCGCCAGTTTATCTGGCATTTTTCGTCCCGCAAGCAGACAAACCAGCCACGTGAACTACAGCCATATATACTTAACTCTTCATGAGGGGGCTCAACTCTCCCCAACAGGGACGGAGGAGAAAAAGGGAGGAAACTCCATACGAATAAATAAAGATTTTATATTAAATGTAATTTTGGGGTGCTTAATAGTCAAAGCTGTATAACTGAGAGGAGACCTTCACATAGCCTTTAAAGGAATGCGGAGAATTGACCAGGGTTTCTGACCAAATGTCCAACCCTCACCTTCTCGTGGTGCACCCTATTGGGTATCTACCTGGATACTGAATAAACAAGGATGGGTTGGCAATTTGGGATTTACCTGACCAAATTGTATTCTTATTGGCTTAAACCAATATACAAAATTATGGTACAACATGACAAAATTTCATGCCGGCTGGAGCGTCGCCCGGTTAAACAAGACCCCCGTTGTTTTCGCCCAGGGAACCGGGGTGAACAGCGAAAAGTCAGCTACTGGAACAAATCTGAAAGCACACCCCAACTCAACATCACCAGAGTTAAAGATTGGTACTATCAACATAAAAAGCCTGAATGGCAAAGAAATGGAGCTAGCTGAGGAATTAGATAACCAGATCGACATAGTAGGGGTGACTGAAATAAAAAAGACAAAAACTGGTGAGATTTTTCTGAGCAATAAATACAACATGTTATATTCAGGCAATGACAATCAAGGAAAAGGAGGAGTAGCCATAGTATTCAAAACTAAATACAAGGCTAATCTTCTTGAATGGCAAACAGTCTCAAGTAGAGTGATGTGGGCAAATATTAGAATGGGAAACTGGACAATGAGACTTATTTGTGCCTATGGTCCCACAGAAGCGCTACTAAGATAGAAGTGGAGGAATTTTTTGAGACTCTAGAGAAAGCTGCTGATACAATGAAAAAGGAAAAGTTGGTCCTTGTTGGGGATCTAAATAGCAGAGTAGGAAGTGATTGTCAGACATACAAAAATGTTTTGGGAAAATTTGGAGAAAAGAGCAAAGCTAATAATAATGGCAAATACCTGTTGGATTTCTGCTCAGGACATGGACTGGTTATTAATAACACCATGTTCCAACATAAAAATGTACACAAATTCACATGGAGAGAAGAGGCAAGGAATAAGAAAAGTCTAATTGACTATGCTACTGTTGATAGTGATGTTTTCTCCCTTTGGTGCAGGACACCAGAGTGTATATAGGATTTGTAATTGGAAGCAATCACTATTTAGTCTTGAGTAGGATAAAATTGAATTTCATATTGAAAAGAATAACATGTAAGAAAGTTTTAAAGCGAACTAAAGTTGGGCAGCTCTCAGATGTGAACTGTAGACTAAAATAAGCAAAGATTATTGAAGAAAAAATGAAAGAGTTTGAGAACAGGAACCAAACCTTGGAGATTCAATGGCAAACCTTGAAGAAAACTCTGGTTGATTCAGCTAGAGAGGCATGTGGTGAGGTTGTCTGCAAGGATAGAAAAATCAGAACTCCCTGGTGGACACAAGATGTTAAAGAGGCAGTAAAGGAAAAGAAGAACGCATATCAAAAGTTCCTGGCAAATAAGTCAGCTTGTGTTCTTAGAGAATACAGAGACAAATGCAAGAATGCTAAACAGTGTGTAAAACTAGCTAAACAAAAGTCATGGGAGGACTTTGGCAAGAACATAGAAAATAAATATCAAGAAGGTGGTAAGATATTCTGGAGGTTGTTGAAGAAGCATAGAAATGGAGGAAAGAGTGCTGTAAAAGAAGTTAGAGATGATAAAGGTGACATGAAAACGGAAGAAAAGGATATCCTTGAAGTATGGAGTAATTACTTCGAAAAATTGCTAAATGAAACAAGCAGTGATTGCAAAGTGGTAAAAAACACTCAACGGGCATACAGTCAGGAATACATTTCCATACTTGAAGTAGAAAAAGCCATCAAAGGCTTTTTGATGTGGAAATGTGGAAAGGCAGCAGGAGTAGATGATATTCGACTAGAAATGCTTAAGTATGGTAGTATAAAAGTCTTGCAATGGCTGCACTGCATAGTGTAGAAGGTCTGGACAGAGGGACGAATTCCTGATGATGTAGAGCTCTAATAGTACCCATATATAAAAAGGGAATTAAAATTGAATATGAGAATTACAGAGGTATTTCCCTACTGAGTGTTCCAGGCAAGATTTATGCCAGTATACTTGAGAAACGGTTGAGAATAATTGTGAAAGAAAAGCTTGGTGAAGAACAAGCTGGATTCAGGCCAAATAGAGGCTGTCAGGATCAGATCTTCACTTTACGACAAATAGTGGAGAAATCATGGGAATATAACAAAGATCTGTATTTAAGTTTTGTTGTTCTGGAAAAGGCATACGACAAGGTGCCAAGAGAGAAGCTATTCAGTACACTACAGTTATATGGTGTCAATGGGCCATTATATCAAGCAATACAGTCTTTATTTGAGTTGCAAGTCAGCAGTTAGAATTGAAGGAAGTACAGGAAGATGGTTTAATGTTAAATCTGGTGTGAGACAATGATGTACATTATCCTCTCTGTTATTCATTATCTTTATGGATCACATTATGAAGGAAAGTGGTATTAAGCACGATATCAAAATTGGAGATGTTAATGTGAGCTCTTTGCTTTATGCGAATGATGGTATACTTCTAAATAAATCCGCTACAAGTTTGCAAGAATCCCTGACTAAATTGAATAAGTATTGTAATAGATATGGCATGAAGGTCAGCAATAAAAAGACAAAGACAATGAAAATAGGTAGAATCGTTGAAAATGTCAACTGTGTTGTGAACCTGTGGGAACCTGTGGAACAAGAAAACATTTCAGCTACTTAGGGACGATTTTTAGTGAAGATGGTAAATTAAATATGGAAATGGACAACAGAATCAACAAAGCTGGTATGGTAGGAAATCAATTGAATAAATTCATATGGAATAAGAGAGAAATTAGTCTGAACACTAAATTAGCTGTATACAAGACAGTGTTCTAACCAGTTTTAACTTATGGATCTGAGAGCTGGTTCAGAAGTAAAACACTTGACCAAAGACTAGAGACCGCAGATATGAGAGTCCTGAGAAAGATTATAGGCGTGAACAGATGGCATCAATGGCAATATCAAAAAATAAAAGAGGATATTAGGAAAGACCTTGACATTGTTGGCATCCAGGAGTGCGTTATACAGAGCTAATATCAGATGGTATGGTCACTTAAACAGGATGGGCGAGTAAAGATTAGCAAAACAAGTGTTCTCTGCCAGGTTGGCAGGAAAACGACCCAGAGGAAGACCAAGATATAGGGTAATTGATACAGTACAAAGTGCCTTAGACGATAGAAATATAAGATCTGATAATGTTGTTGTCTTGACAAGTAACAGATTGATTTGGCAGAAAATTGTAGATAGAAAGTTAGTAATGATGTCAATTTTTCATTGTAGTACTATCATATCCTGTACACCCCTTGAGGGTTCACATCAGGAATTTGATGATGATGCTGTCATATTTTTTTAATTTAATTTGCATATATTATTATTTATGACACCTTCAAAGAGTCCAAAAACTCATTGAGGGAGGGCACCCCTCTCTACAATTCTCCATCTCCATCACTCAATCTACCAATTACAGCAAACCTCAACTACCATCATCATCTACACCAGGGTTTCCCAAACTGTGTTCCACAGAAAGTGAATAAGTGTTCCCTGAAAAATTATCAAAATTGATATGAGCCTGGAATGGTTTTAAATGCTGAGATAAGTTCAAACATGTTTGGAAATCAGGCACTTCTCATTTTGAGTGTGGATTGTGCTACTAAGGCCAGTGCATGCTGGCCTTAACTCAGCCATCCGCAGTTTTCGACATCTCCGAGCAGGAGTGAATTATGGAGGTATCTGTTCTAGGAAACTTGCAGTCACAAGCAAGGTCAATGCGATGCGATGCAACCTACTTCGGCGATTGTATATGCTTAGCTTTACATTGAATACGAGACCGATGATACTCGACTCTAACCAAGGTGTTCTGTTAAAATTTCAGGATTTGTGAAGTGTTCTGTCGTAGAAAAAATTTGGGAAACTCTGATCTACACCAATGCCATCTAATGTCTATCACTAGTATTTTCATAGGCAATCACAAACATCCATATCCATGGTGGGACTCGAACCCGCAGCCTTTTGGCTGGAGAGCGGATACGCTAACCACTCGGCCACTCACGCCAGCTTCATTATATTAAGTTCATCATATTTATAAATTGCATTATTATTAATCATCAAACATACTTGAGAAAAGGCGAAGAAAAATTGGTGGTGAACAAGTGGATTTCAAGAAATCATGCGAATGTGATGAGAATCTATTTAAACTTTGTTGATTTTTAAAACAGCATAATAATAAAGTAACAAATGAAAACCTGTTCCACTTTCACCATGCCATGCCTGCATGATATAAGTGGAACTTTATTTAGTACAATGCAGAGGTTTACTCATAAGTTGCAAGTTATTAGTTATAGTTGAAGAATATGTAGGAAGATGGTTTAATATTGAATAGCATGTAAGGCAGATTGACCAGGTGAATAGCATCTTGTTCTCTAACCAGTAGTTTCTGGATATGAATCTATGGGCATGGAAATGTGTGGATGTTTCTGGATGAGAGATGAATTTCACTGCCCAGAGAGTGAGACTACCACTTTGCTTATTAGAGGTCTGAAGTGGCTTGAAAAGTTCCATGTTGGGTCTCTAGAATAACCAGCATTAATCCTTAGCCCACCCAAAGTACTAATTTATGACAGATAGGTTTACTACCATTCATTGGTTGGATTCACATAAAATATATATATATATATATATATATATATATATACTATTATAATTGCACCCTCCATGGATGGCAGGCTCATCATGGGAGGTTCATTCAGCTGACAACATATTTATCGTACTGAATTATAAAATCCTTTGACATTAACAACACATTCTGGTGATGTGTTCCATTCACTGATAATTCTCCATGTAAAATATCTACTCCCATCCCTCTTCACAAAACTCTTACATAACTTCCAGGAGTGACCTGGTTTTTCCCCTCTCACCTTCTACTCTTTTTATAATCTTGTGAATTAATCCGATAAAATACTCTCAGTAACTTATATGTCTCTATTATATCACCTGTTTTCCTCCTATCCACCAACCTCTGCAATCCACATTTTTTCAACCTTTCTTTCTCTCTCTAGACCCAGCAGTCCAAAGTCCTGATATTGTCTTAGTCACTCACCTCTGGACCCTCTACAACGTCTCCACATCACACTGAAAGCCTGTTGACCAGATTTGAGCACAATAGTCCAAGTATGGTCTGGCCAGTGCTTTATACAGTGGTACAACCACTTCCTTATCACTACATGTTAGAGTACTTCTTATCATAGCACTATGATGTGCTGCCTTTGCAACATTAGTAGTATGCTCTCTAAACTTCGGTCTACTGTCAACCATCACTCCCAAATCTCTAATCTCATACACTTCCTGCAGTACAGCACCGTTGATCTAGTACACAGCCTTAATTTCTGCACTCCAGAATGTAACACCTTACACTTATTTATTTAAAACTACAACTCCACTCCTTTGTCCAAGTGCTACTTATAATTCTTCCCAACTTTGCATCATCAGCAAACAACTGAAGATCCCACTCAGTCCACATGATATATCATTTACAAACAAGTTAAACAGCATGGCCCAAGAACAGAACCCTGAGTCATGCCACTGGTTATCCTCCTTTTTTGAGACACTGCTCCATCATACACAACCTGCTAGTATCATTCAGAGAACCAGTCTCCAATCCATCTAACCAATATACCATCCTCTGCAGCTTGCTCCAACTTATTGGTAATCTAGCAAATGCTTTTGCAAAGTCAAAGAATATCGTTGTATATGATTCCCTCTTATCTGACACACCTGTTACCCAATCATAAAGTGCAAGTAAATTACTAAAACAGGACCTACCCTTTACAAATCCATGATAGAATGCTGTCTGAATCCTGCAGACAAGTTGAGTTTTTCTTCCTTCAAATGAGACATACTGTTTTGAGAGCATTACTGTTTCATTGTTGTACACACAGGCTATTTTAAATAGCCCAATTAACAAACCCATCTCAGCATGGGATGGGACTTTATGAATGTTCTATAGCAAGATTAGCAAATCGGTTTAATTCTCATTAGGTGAATAACTTTTTTTTTTCTCCTCAGCACTTGAAAAAGTCCCTGATATGTGGGAAGAACACTGTAGACAACTGAAAAATGTCAAGCATTTGGTGAGTAATTTTTCCAAAAATATTGTTAATAAAATATAAATCAAGCGAGCTTGCATAAAATACATTGTGATTAGCATCATCATAAACAATCTGTACACCAGAAAATGTAGATAATTAGAAACACAGTATGTAACACTGCTGCTTATCACATGTACAGTATGACACAGGTGCTATGATATAAATGATACAAATATATGTATATTATTTCTGGGAAAACTCCCATGTTACTCCTCATTATAAACTATTATAATTACAGCTATTTTGCCTGCTTCAGTTACCAGGGGTACTCCTAAACTGAAGCAGGCAAAATAGCTGTAATTATAATAATGATACAAATATATATTTTTATTTCTTTCAAGGAACGCAGATGCTAAAATATTGAAATGGAAGTACTGCCACAAACTGAAATTAATTTCATTTATAGGAGAAATTGATGTTTTAATTAAATGTTTTAACTAGATTTTTGCATTAATGTTAAAATATTAGTATCATTATCCCTATATACACAGTACTTTAGCATGTAATACGCTATTTAGGGATTGGGTGCTTAAGAACTTATATAGTGATCGGAGCTTGCTCCACCCTTACCATGAGTTGCCTCAGTGTTGCACTCCCTAAAGGGTCAGTTGTAACACTATCCAGGTATTTGCTTATGCTTGGACTCGCCAAACTTTATATATTTACTATATTCAGCATGAAACTCTTTGAGTTTCTTATTCAGCTATGAAACAATATGGGATGTAATATCCCTTAACTTAAATAAATTTTCTTTTTCATTTATTTGAGATTTAGCTATATATCTATAGCCAAAATCACAACTAATACTGAATATATGGATTTTTATATATATAAATTCTCATGATAATTAATCCTAGGGAGAAAGAGGTTTTTTGTGGTGGAAAATTTGTCCTACTGAAATTCCTTAAAAATAGCATTGATGCTATTGGAGATTGATGGCAATTTTCAATAATTTGTTATTGCAAATTTGCTATGATAGTGTTCTTCTGTATAATGAATTAATTGTATGTGTTATTTATTTTGATGCATTTTATTTGTTTATCTTAGTTTCATTTCATAAATTGTCAACTGCTTTTAGGAAGAAAGAGCAGCTGCTTTAGAGACACGTTCTAATGTTATCAGTACCAACACTGTTGATCTACAAAGGCACCCTTATGCTAAATCCAAGTTAGAAGACAAATTAGAAGAGACGTGAGTATCTGTTACTGTTGTCTTTTATCTCTGAGAACATTTGTAATCTGAACATTATTATTTGAATATCATATTATCTGCAGATTACGATCAAGGAACAATATATGAAGAATGTTCCTTAACAAAATTAGTTTGACTTATACTAGCATTCTTATTTCTGTGTGATATATTTTACCACAATGGAGGTGGGGGAGGGAGGCATAATTAAAAAAAAAAAAAACTTGTTTCAAGCAGGAATACATTTTTACTAATCTGAATTCGACTTGTGTTTTATGGAGCATACATATAATTGCATTACAAAGTGATACTAGGCATGCTTTGATCTGGAGTGAACCAGGGACACATTATCATCCCTTTAATATTCATGAAAGGGACACTTATGGTGGAGGTAGTGTGATGGTTTGGAGAGGCATTTCATTGGGTGGATGCACCAACCTGTATGTGCTACCTAACAGAACCTTGAATGCTTCACCTTAACGAGATGAGGTCCTGGACTTCTATGCTTGTCTGTATGTAAGTGCAATAAAAGAGACATTTATCCTACAAGACAATAATGCTTGTACTCATCAAGCAAAACTCATGAACCAGTATCTTCAAAAAGAGAGTATCTTGCATACATGTGGACTGTCCAACCAAGTCTCCTGACTTTAATCATATTAAGCATGTTTGGGATGCTCTAGGTAGTATCCCAAACAGTGTTGCTCTTAACCTCCTCCCTTCTCCCCAAAACCTTGAGTGACTTAGGAGAGCTTTGCAGGAGCAATGGTTATTACCAACTGAATTCCTAGATACCATTATAAACACTATGAAACATTGTTGTGAATGCTGTATTGCTGTGAGGAATGACCACATCCTTATTGAAGCACTTTGACAATCTCATTTTGATCTCTTGTTTTTGATTGTCTTTGTGTACTCATTTGTTTCTGAATTAAATTTATTTATGACATTCATACCAGCTCCATCAATCACTTTTCTCCTCTCCTCGGGTTAACTAATGCAGACTAATGTTCATCACTTTGCCCCCTTCTGTGTAATTGAAGGCAGCCATTTATAAAGTTGACTGACTGTTGAAGTTTTCAGGATATTTTTGATTTTATTAGTACAGACTGCACATGTTTAATTTATTATGAAGATTTCAGGTGACATTAAGCTGACATAACATCTCAAAATTTAAATATAAATTCTGGATTTCTGTTTGTATAATTTCATACTTCTCTAGTTCTTTCTTATGTCTCTCATTATTGTTTGCATGTGTACTTTTTTTCATGTCATTTATGTTTCTGCCAATTTGTAAACTGCTGTCAGTTTACAATTTCCCATGATTTCTGTTGTTCTGTTTCCCATGATTTACTTTCTTATGTTTGCAATTGCTTTTATGGCCCATGATTTATTTTTTATTTCCTGTAATTCCTTTTCATTTCTCACAATTTCTATTTTTTTAAATTTTCTGTGATTTTCTATGTTTTTCGATTTTCTTACGATTTATTTTCTTATCTTTCCTGCCATTTCCTTTGTTTCATGATGATGGTGGTAAGGCCAGTGTTTTTTTTTCTCCCCTACATTTACTTAAGTAACTGACCCTTGCGCTAAAACTGTCTCTGGTACTTAGTGGTTTTGACTGTAGCAGGTGTCTATTGTATTTCTTGTATTTTGTCTCTTTGCATCCTGCTTATGCTTAACTGTAATATGGTATTTTGAACTTGCAAGAAATGGTTATCTCTGGGGTTTTAGTTCAGAATTTGGGCCATATTTTTATCAGCTTGAATAAATTAGCATTTTTAGTAGGAAGTTTAAAGCTAGTAATCCATGTTGTATTTGTTATGATGTTTTTGATATACTTCTGGAATATGGATTTATTTGAAGCTGTTACTTGCTTGAGTAAGTATGGATTTAGCATTGCTCTGATTTTTTTTCTGACAGTTGATTCTAGAAGTAGTACTCTTGTAGGAATTGCTCAATAGAGTAAATGGTCCTAGCATTCACATCCAAGAATGCTGATTATATCTGTTTTTCCGGGGACTATGATGTTGGAATCCATGTTTAAGTCTTTATGGTCGAGCTTATACTTTAACAAGTAGTATTAGCTATAAATAAAAGTGATTAAATGGCATTTGGGAGTAGTGTTATTCACTTAACATCTGAAATGTGGTTCTTGTGAAATGCGACACTGAATTATTTGAATTATTTTTATAGTTGGGTGCTTTCTCCACATTGTTCTGCAATAATTTCGTTAATTTGCAGTGACAGGCTTGTTGGGCATATATACTCTCAAGGTATATGGGATAGTTTATTTTATGATAATCCCATCCATAAAACTTGGCAACAAATAGTACATTAATTTCATAGGTACTAAGCATCAGATAATCCAAGTTACATCACTTTCTAGAGACCAAACATAAAACTTTTTTTTTTTTGAGTGCCTTTAATAAGCATGGCCTTCACTTCATTTGTTCAAACTGACTCTTCACTTGATCACTGTTCATCTCACAGGCAGTGAGATGAATGCTCGTGTTTATCTCACACTGTGTGTTGGAAATCATCTCCTACCTAGACTTTTACAAACATCCATACCAGTGGGACTTGAACCCATAACCTGTTGGTTACCAACCAGGGGTGCTATCCATTCTATCAGAGGCTAGCTCTATAGACTTTGACAGTTAAATGCATTTAACTGATTTTTATATGTGGAATACAAAATACTTATAAATTTTATGGCTTTAGTATTTTCTGTTTATACTATAAAATGCTTAATTTCAGTAATTTTATTTACAAATATAAAATTATGAAACTAAATAAATTTATCAAACTATTTTTTTAGTACTCAGAAGATAATTGCTGCTTATGGACGATTAAAAAAAAGAACAAAAGGTGAGAAAAATCTTATATACAGTGTTATATATCCTGTGTTGAATGTAATAAAAGTTTATAGTAGCTAATGAGTGGTTAGAGAATATTATTCCAATCTTTGAACCAGACTAGATGAAAAAATCCATGAGAAAAGACCTGGCAAGAAGGAAAAAAAATAATCTTTCATCAGGACAATGCAGCTGCCCACAAAGGTGTCTTGGCAATGGGAAAATTAAGACACTGTGAATTGTTGGAACATCCACCCTATTCCCCAGATTTGGTTCTCTCTGAATTCTATCTCTTTCCAAAACTAAAAATCCTCCTCGCTGGTCACGTATTTCTTCGAATCAAGAGGTGATTGCAGCTGTAGATGGATATTTTTTAGATCTTACTGAAAACCACTACAAGGACAGGATAATGGTGTGGGAGCATCAATGGAATAAATGTATTAGTTTTAAGGGAGATTATGTTGAAAAATAAAAATAATTTTGAAATTATAAATTTGTTTTTTCATTGTTAGGCTGAGAACTTTTCAGACTATCCTTGTATGAGTTTTTGGAGTCATCTATTCTGTATTTCACAATATTGTATTTACTTCTGAACTTATTCTTAACAACCACCTGTTTTTTATATATGCATTTAGTCTCTCTCTTCAAACAACCTGACTAATTCTAAAACTCTCATAATGTCTTGCAACTCGTATAGTATGGAAAAATGTGCAGTTACATTGTTTCAAACTACTAAAATTAAAATTCTTCCATAAAATAAAATGTTTTTTTTTCATTTGATTTTACATACCCCCCCCTCTTGTTGCAGATAGGACTCAGCCATTACTTGCATTTTATTACAGTCATTAAAACTACAAAATCATGTTGCATGTTAGATTCATGATTCATTTATTTGGCCTTCTGGTCTGCTTCAGCCAAGTAACTTAACTTTCTTACACCTTAATTTTGCTAGGATAGGGAAGCTAGTTCTGACTCCATAATCTTCTAGGTCCACCAATTGCATGTTCAAGAATTAGTTTTCCTGTTTCCTAAAAGAAAAATCCTACCATTAAAACAAGCTAACTTGGCTTTACTTAGGTCATCTTATCATAGATGAATCTCAAAACCAGGCAATTGATACATTGAACCACTCACCTACAGAGATGTCATATACAAATATGTAAACATGTGTGTGTGTGTGTGTGTGTGTGTGTGTGTGTATATATATATATATAAAAGATTGCAATGGTTGTTGATGCATCTAATCAGGTACCAATGAAAAAATTAGGCAGGTACCCAAGATTACTACTGATAAAAAAAAAATAATAATAATCATGTGCAGAAGAGTGAATGAAATCAACTTTCTTTATGTTTCTGCAAAAGAAAGCAAAATAGAATTTTTTTTAATATGGACCTACAATTGTTCCTAATAGAGATCCCACATTATAAAACAGCACCAAAAGAGAAAAAAAATACATTTATTAAACTGGCAAACACCTCGGCATCCTTGCCTGCTTGGTAGGTGAAATGCAAAAAGGGGAGCCAATGTGAGTTTTTATTATTATTATTCAGGCCTCCACACAAAGTCTATCATACCACTCCTTAAACTCATTGACCGTTCTCGCTCTCACCACTCTATCAGGCAATGCATTCCACTGTTCAACAACCCTCCATGAAAAGAAACCACTCCTCACCCTCCTGCTCACAGCCTCCATTTGTAATTTTCAGGGATGGCCCTTATCATCACTCCTTCCCGCTGTTCAACCAAGAGAAAGAACTTCCCAGTGCCAACCCTGTAACCACCTCTCAACAGTTTAAAAGTCTCAATCATATCACCTCTCCTTCTGTCTCCCAAACTCTGCAGTCCTCATTCCCTCAGCCAATCCTCATAACTAACATTGTACAATCCTGAAACCATCTTTGTTATCTGCCTCTGTACCTTTTCCACAGTTAATTTATTCCCTTCAAATATATGGACCAAATCTGAGGACAATAGTCTAAGTGTGGTCTGATCAGGGTCTTATACAACAGAATGATAACTCTTTTATCTCTGCAGGTCAGCATCCTTCTCAGTATTGCAGCAATCCTCTGTGTTACCTTCACCACCTTTGCAATATGTCCCCTGAATTTCAGGTTTCTATCAATCATCAATCCTAGATCTCTTGTCTCCCCTACTTCCTCCAGTACAACTCCTCCAATAGAGTATGAAGTTTCCCAAACCTGAAGACCTTATATTTTGCTGCATTAAAAACCGACACCCCTATTCATTTACCCATCTGTCTAGCTTATTCAAATCCTCTTGCAGGGCTACCACATCTGCACTATTACTAATAACCCTTCTCAGCTTCACATTATCCGCAAACAACTGAATATCCTCCCTGCAATCCACTGACAATGTCATTGATATAAAGGTTAAACAATATAGGTCCTAGTACTGAACCCTGTGGGATCCCACTTGTAACCTTCTTCCTCCTTGAAACTGTCTCACCATACATAACTCTGATACATATCAGACAGCCAGTCCTGAATCCAGTTGACCAACCTGACATCCAAATCCATGTGCTGCAACTTAAATATCAGCTTATCATGTGGCACCCTGTCAAATGTCTTCGCTAAATCCAAGAAAATGGTAGTATATGCCTTTCCTTCATCAACTGCTCTTGTAACTTTATTATAAAAGGCTAGCATATTAGTAAAGCAAGAGTGCCCCTTAACAAATCCATGTTGACTCTCACAAATAACATTACTCTCATCTGCCCAATGCTGTATATGGTTCCTCACTAATTTCTTCAAGATCTTAACAACTACTGATGACACACAAACTGGCTTATAATTAGACACTTCCAGTCTGGTGTTGCCCTTATGCAATAGCACTATTTTACCTTCCTTCCATTCCCTGGGCACCTTTCGTGTATCCAGACTTTCATTGAAAAGCCATGTCAAAGGAGCTGTCAGTTTTTTAGCACATTCTCTCAAAATGCATGGTGAAATACCATCCAGTCCCACATTAAAGTCCCCTTTGATAGGAATAGTACTTCTGGTTTAGATGACTATAGTTGGTGGTGCACATTATTTATATTGCTTTTTAGACCACAGATATTGGCGAAGTAGATGTGGAAATTTTTTTTTGGTAAGAATTGATATTGGTGGGTTGTTTGATTGGATTTTGGAATGTTTTTTTAACTAATTTTTTTGTGGGAGAACTTTTGAGATCCTCAGTAAAATTGCATTTGTTTGAGTTGTGGTTCATTGTATTTTGTGAAGAAGAGATAAAGAAGAAGTAGGGGCATGCAGTGAAAGGTAGCAGATGTAAACATACCACCCTCATAGAGGGAACTCGGTCTCCTCCATATGCGGCCTCAACAGTTCCCCTTACAGCCACAGTATTTGGTCTTCCTCCAGTCACGAACTGACAAAACATGTGACTGCAGGATTTGACACTGGCTGATCGAGAAGCCTCCAGATTCGTTACTAGCAGTTCAGTCCTGTGTAATATCCAGCAGCCAGCCTGCGGAACTGTTTTACTGCTGAACCCTCGAAAGGTGATGAAGAATGTGTGTGTGGGGGGGAGGACAGAAAGTCCATTTGTCCAACAATTACTAGGTATTCATTTGAATATTGAACAAGGATGAATGGCAATTTGAGACTTAGCTGACCAAATTGTATTTGATATTGACTGAAACTTCATATATGTTATAGTGGTATAATATAATTAGATATCGTGTTTGTTCAGCATCACTATATCTTGTATGCTATACAAGACACCTGCAAATTTTGTCAGGTAGCAAGGGTCACTGTGAAAGTCAGATACTAAAACAAACTCCAATTGAAGATAGATACCAAAAAGAGTCAGAGGAGAATGTAGATAGGTAGAAACAGACAAATTACCATAATATATGAATAATTGGTGTTACTGAGACTAAGAAGACCAAGTGAGATATCCTTCTAAATAATAAATATAAATAATTTAATCAGATATTAAGAATCGGAAAGAAAAAAGAGGAAGTATCTGTAGTATTCAGCACTATAAAAAAAAAAAAAAAAACTTTTTGAATGAAAGCCATTTTCATGTAGAGTGATGCGGACAAATTTCAGAACGAGAAATTAGACAATGAGATATTTCAATCTGTGGTTCTACAGAATGGCCCACCAGAACGAGGTAAAGGTATTTTGCAAGTAATTAGAGAAGACATTTAATATAAAGAAAAAATTGTTCTTCTCCATTCTATAAACAGCAGAGGAAACTATTCCAAGACAGAAATGTTTGGAGGAAAATATGGAGAAAAGGAAATCAGTTAAATGCTTCATTTATTGTTACTTTTTTTTTAATTCACTAAAAATTAATCTTAAATCTGCTTGAAACATGATCACCACAGATATAAAATTTGCAAGAATGTTTATCTGTTATCTGTTAAAATTGCAAGTTAGTTTATCTGTTATATTACTATGGATGATTGGCTACTTAATAAAACTTTTTTTTTGTATGTATTTCATGAAATTTTGTATATATTGTTTTATATTTAAGCTACTTACCTTGTTATGCACCATCATTTTATATTGTGGTTTAAGCCAATAAGAATACAATTTGGTCTGCTAAATCCCAAATTGCCAGCCCATCCTCATTCGCTCAGTATCCGGGTAGATACCTAACAGGATGCACCACAAGAAGGTGAGGATTGGACATTAGGTCAGAAGTCCTGGTCAGTTCTCCACATTCCTTTAAAGGAATGTGGAGTTCTCCTCTCAGTTATACAGCTTTGATCCTTAAGCAGAGCTAATCTCAGGTGGTATGATCACTTAAACGAATGGGAAAGGAAAGATTAGTAAAACGAATGTTCTCTGTCAGGTTGGCAGGAAAAATACCAAGATATAGGTAGATTGATAGAGTAAAAATGCCTTAGAAGATAAAAATATAAAATCTTATAATGTTGGAGTCTTTATAGGTAACAGATCGATTTGAAGGAAAATTGTAGATAGTAATGATGTTTTTCATGTAGTACTATCATATCCTGTACACTACTTGAGGGTACATATCAAGAATTTGATGATGAGGATGACCTTATTATGCTAATAATAGTAGATAAAGATCTGTATGCCCCCAACTCAGTTGAGTCGGGGTATGCAGTTCTATGATACAGTTAAATAGTAAAACTCATGGAAAGGCTTAGACATTGGTTATGCATTTTTTACTAAATAATTTAAGGAAATTACAACATAAACTAGGATATACATTAAAATAAAGTTTAATACACTTCAGTATTTCGGCAACATCACGTTGCCATTTTCAAGGAACTTAAGAACAAGACACGTGCACACAGATATAACAAACAGTAAGTAAGGAAGAAGCAGGAAGCTGTTATTTCTCCTAAAGTCCTAATGGTGCCTCCTAGCAGGCAATGTTGGTATTCTTGGGAGATTGGGCTGAAGGTCTTCTGATGTAGGTTTCCCAAATTTGAGGCAGTCTCGTGCGGCCAAATTTGTTGAGGTTTGGATTGTTTCTTAGGGCTGAAGCTGATTTCATGAAAAGCCCTTCATATTTGTATTTACTACGATGTATTATCGTGGCTTTCTTCCACCCTATTCTGTGGCAGGTATCCAGCGCATGGTCACCAAGACCAGAGTGGCTGTATTGGTGAAACCGGATGCAGTCCTTGTCTTCTGATATTTGCTGTCCTGCCTGTTTGGCCAAAGTAGGACAACTTACAGCTGCAAGGGACCTGGTATACACCAGGTAGGTCTGGGGGGGGGGTCTTTAGTAGAGCGGATAAGGGATGCAAATTTTTTATATGGTCTGTAACAAGAAGTTATGTTTTAAACATGACTTAACTTCTTGTTACAGACCATATAAAAATTTGGCATCCCTTATCCCTCTACTAAAGACCAACCTCCCCCCCAGACCTACCTGGTGTATACCAGGTCCCTTGCAGCTGTAAGCTGTCCTACTTTGGCCAAACAGGCAGGACAGCAAATATCAGAATTTCAGAAGACAAGGACAGGCATCCGGTTTCACCAATACAGCCACTCTGGTCTTGCTGACCATGCGCTGGATACCTGCCATAGAATAGGGTGGAAGAAAGCCACGATAATACACCATAGTAAATACAAATATGAAAGACTTTTCGTGGAGCTTCAGCCCTAAGAAACAATCCAAACCTCAACAAATTTGGCCGCATGAGACTGCCCCTCAAATTTGGGAAACCTACATCAGAAGACCTTCAGCCCAATCACCCAAGAATACCAACATTGCCCGCTAGGAGGCACCATCAGGACTTTAGAAGAAATAATAGCTTCCTGCTTCTTCCTCACTTACTGTTTGTTGTGCCTGCGTGCACGTGTCTTGTTGTTAAGTTCCTTGAAAATGGCAACGTGACGTTGCCGAAATATTGAGTATATTAAAATTTATTTTAATGTATATCCTAGTTTACGTTGTAATTTCCTTAAATTATTTAGAAAAAATAAATAGTAAATCCTTCTGCCATATGTTTTTCAGTTTTGGAAATTAGTTCAATGTTTCGTTTATTTGTTATCTTTTTGTTTTTAATTCTATCGATAATACTAACCTTAATTATATTTCTTTCAGAGGAAAGGTATACTGCACATGACAACGCAGAAATGGAGCCTCTAATTAATCTTTGTCTTACTCATAGGAAATCACAGCTACAAGATATTTTTGCATGCATCAGGTAGTGTTGGATACAATGTAAAATTTTGTTAAGCATCTCATTCTGCATTTAGTGAAAATACCTGAACCATTTCTTTTTTAATATATATATATATATATATGTATGTATATATATTACAACAGAATTATTCTGCTATATGACATGATTAAATAAATTTAATGACTAGAAGCCAAGTTATATTATACTAAAATTGGGAAAAATACTATTTATTATTTGATCACACAACTAGTATAATTTTCTTAGAAAACTTCATCGGGTGCATAACATGAAAAGAGAAATGCAAAAATATGTTACAAGAGGCAGGTATAAATTAACTTGTAAATGTATTGCTAACATTTGAAGCCATTCTGGATACACCAAAGTTGGATAGCTGAAGAATGACAGTCAGATAGGTTATGGCTAAGGTTAGTATGAACCTGATTGAGGACAATTTCTGTTAATTTTACAGTTCTTCTCTCCAGTTCATTGTAGCATCTTAAAATGTTTTCTGATTTGTTCCAGATCACTGGATGAGTGACAGACTCTTCCTTGTTAGGACGAGTAGAATTAAGAACATGATTAGATAGTGTGCTGACTCTAGGTCTGCCATATGTAATGTCTGTCACAGGTTTTTCCCATATGCAACTCAATGGATGTCTCTGTCTGACCAAAATAAGGTGCATTGTAGTTACACCAAAGAAGATAAACTCCTGGATACTTTAGGCTATCATGTTTCGGTTTAGGTGTATGTACCGAGTAAGGAAAACGGAATTTGAACAGAGGAGTAAAAGAAGTGCAGATTTTAAATTTCTTGAGTATTTTAGCTAACTTTGATGAAACAGAACTGATAGAAGGTAGAGATATAAAGCCTTTTACATCAATACTATCTTCAATACGGTGAGCAAGTGGATTAAAAAGTAGGTTACAAACAATCTGTTTAGGATAGCTGTTTTTCTGAAAGTTGTAAGAAGAAATAAATTGTACTTCTTTGGTAATCTCTTCTTCACTGAGGAGGAAGCAAGCAAAGTAGAAATGATTCCAAGTTTTTGAGGTGGATAATGATGCGATTGTGCATGAAGGTATCTGTTGGTATGTGTGGGTTTTCTATAAGTGGAGATCTTCAGTTTTTTTGACACAAATGAGTTTTACATCCAGGAACAGGAGAGAACCATTAATTCCAAGGTAAATTGTACTCTTGGGTATTGATTGTTGAGATGATTCAGACACTTCTTTAAAGAATCTGGCCCATTTTCCTCCAAGTTTTCTAAATATAAATTTGCTAATATAGGAGATAATGGTTTGCCCATGATAGATATTTAAGTATATATATGACAAAATGGTTGTCTCTAGATGAGTCCCTGGACTTCCTGAAGGAGTATACATAATAATGGTAATAATAATTATTATTATTGCCAACAGAAGGTAACTGGCAGTGTTTTCTGACTTATCCTCGTACAAATGCTAAAAGTATCTTATATAGGGTGTCCCAAAATTCATGCAAGAAGTAATTTTCATAGAAAACACAGGTTTTTAATTAAAAATTGTAATTTCTTATTGATTCATAAAGTATACAGTATAGGGTTATGCATGGAATAGCATATCGGGTAAATGGCCTCCACGGCTTTGCTGGCACATACGCACTCTTTTGTCAAAATTTTTGCATAAATGTGGCTGAATTTCGTTGATACAGCACTCAATTTCCTCCTTCAAGGCGTGGGTGGTCATGGGCTTGTTAGCATAAACCTTAGATTTCAAAAAACCCCAAAGAAAAAAGTCCAACGCCGTTAAGTCACATGATCTGGGCGGCCAATTCTGATCACCAAAATTGGAAATTACACGACCAGGAAATGACTCGTGCAGTAATTGAATTGTTTTTCGGGCTGTATGGCATGTGGCACAGTCTTGTTGAAACCACATGTCGTCCACATCCATATCTTGCAATTTAGGCACAAAAAACTGGATTATCATGTCGCGATAGCGAGCACCATTAACTATTATTGCCTTACCAGCCGCATTTTCAAAGAAGAATGGACCGATGATGACCCCAGCCCAAAATCTGCACCAAACAGTGACACATTGTGGATGCATTTGTTTCTCAGCAATCACTCATGGATTTTCTGAACCCCAAATGCGACAATTTTATCGATTAACGAAACCATCAAGATGAAAATGAGCCTCTTCGCTGAAGATGATTTTGTTCGAAAAATAAGCATCCACTTGTTGTTGTTCCATAATCCATTCAACGAACTCTCTTCGCTGTGTGGTCAGTAGGCTTCAGTTCTTGAGTCAATTGAACTTTGTAAGCATAAAGATGCAAATCTTTCATGAGAATACGCTGTAGAGAGCTTCTCAAAATGCCCAATTCAAGACCACGGTGCCGAATTGATGTTCCTGGACTCTCAGCAACACTCTCACAAACTGCTTCGATGTTTTCTGTTGAACGACTTGTTGAAGGACGGCCAGAGTGTATAAGATCACTAATTGATCCAGTTTCCTTGAATTTTTTAATTAACCTTTTCACAGTTAATGAAGTTAAATCACTATTTCGACCATATTTTGTACGAAAATTGCGAACTGTAGCTGCCAAACCTTCATTATTTTTAAAATGTTGCTCAACAATGAAAATGTGTTGTTCTTTCGTGTAGCGCTCCATTTTTAATAACCCTGAACTGTCAGCTGTCATGCTGTCTTTTTTTTCTCGTTGGCAACACTTTACCGTACAAATGGTGCTAAATTTAAATCTTGCGTGAATTTTGGGACACCCTGTAGATATTATTTTTGTGGTTGTTACTTAATATTGCAAACCAGTAGTTTATTTATCATAATTAACATTCTTCTAGTATTGTATTTTAAACAATAAATTATTGCCATTTTACTAGCAGTCAAGAAGTAGAGGTAATGATACATACATTGCTTGCAGATCTGCCATCCCTCCCCCATAGTTGTCCAGAAGTTTATGCACTACGTGCGTTCAAAGTGGGAGAATGTTGAGAAGTGATGCATTTGTATGTTTAGTATTGTTGTCATACTGTGTTAACGAATACATTGTAGATACTTTTCATTTTATGATTCTCTTACTTGATTCTGCAAACCACTAAATTATGTAACACAATTAGCTTTCTTCTGCTACTATATTACTTCATAATTTTTGTTGTATTTTTAAAATTATAAATAGTTAATGGTCTTAGTTTTGGCACTGTATAAAAGAGCCTGATGATATGCACATTATAATGCCTGTAATGCTATGAAAGAGGTCAAGCTCCTGTGTGCAATGCTGATAAATGTCCTATATAGTTCTTAATTTGATTTATATATCTACAGTACAGTATTACTGGTTGTTGTAGAAAATATTGGGATACTCCGTATGAATGTGATGTATAGTTCGAGCACAGATGAGAGAACCCTCGACACTTCTGTGCATGGCAGAAGAAGGCAATTCCATTCCGATAATAGGGTAATCAATCTTTTGTGGGATGAGTGTTTATTATTACACGTCAGAAAATTAATTTTTACTTTTATGAACGTTCTGGTTTTAAAGTGGTAACTATTTTGCTTGTATAACTGTTGGAAAATTTTATCTATAAAGCACATGATTTTGTGTGTTGGTGCCAAATTTGTACATCCCTTACTCTTTTACTCCGTTGAACATAAATTGACTCTTCTTGGCACTCTGCCATCTATGGTTCTCTCAAATATGGGCAGAATATACATCTATTTAATACATAAGTGAAGTAGAATGAATTAAAGCATAAATGAACATTTAATTATTGGAAATTTCATATGTTACTTTATTTACATATTGAATATATGTGATTTGGTAAGGAATACATTGTAGAATACTTTTGATTTTATAGTTCTCGTATTTAATATTGCAAACCACTGTATGTGTTGTGTGTGATGGTGGGCAGTTCCACAGACCATTGCTCATGAAAATACTTATATAGACAGACAAACAGAAAGTGATTTGGGTGCATTTGTGGGAGATGAATTATCAGTTAATTGGATTACACTCTTTTGGATAGCATCAGGACACTTAGTTTTTTTTTTTTTTTTTTTTAATAAGTTAATGTTGATGTGTTTGACTCAACTATAGGTGCAAGTCATCCAGTCTTGTTTGTAGATCTATGTTACCAGAGGTGGTGGGAAGTGAAGTGAGACATTTCTTATAAGACAGAACTGAGTTTTGGTAGCATCGAAGTTGAGAATGTTGTTCTCACCTCATGGAAGAATGGTGATGATATCAGAGTTTAGGCATTGATTATTGGATGATTTTGTAGTTCAGAATACTGAACCCCAATGTACATTGTAAAGTAGTTTGTGAAATGAAGAAAACAAATCAAGTATACTGTCATTAGTAAAGCTACAAACAAAATTTTTGTTCAGTAGGACAAGGTCATTTATGTATAGGAAACAGGAGGAAGAAAGTAGTACAGTACAGAGCCATGTAATCTTGTATTGGTGGGGAAATCTGAACTTTCCATGTCATGTATCCATATTTGGGCACAAGCCATGGAAATTTGATGACCATCATCAAATTCCTGATATGTACCCTCAAGGGGTGTACAGGATATGATAGTACTTCATAAAAATTTACCTCATTACTAACTTCTTATCTACAATTTTCCTCCAAATCAGTCTGTTACTTGTCAAGACTCCAACATCATTATCAGATCTTATATTCATATCGTCTAAGGCACTTTGTACCATATCAATCGACCTATATCTTGGTCTTCTTCTCAGTCGTTTTCCTGCCAACCTGGCAGAGAACACTTGCTTTGCTAATCTTTCCTCGCCCATTCTGTTCAAGTGACCATACCACCTGAGATTAGCCTTGTTGACGCATTCCTGGATGCTGACATCAAGTTCTTTCCTAATATCCTCGTTTTTAATATGATATTGCCATTGATGCCATCTGTTCATGCCTCTAATCTTTCTCAGGACTCTCATATCTGCAGTCTCTAGTCTTTGGTCAAGTGTTTTACTTCTGACCCAGCTCTCAGATCTATAAGTAAAAACTGGTTTGAACATTGCCTTGTATACAGCTAATTTAGTGTTCCAACTAATTTCTCTCTTATTCCATATGAATTAATTCAATTGACTTCCTACCATACCAGATTTGTTGATCTATTTCCATATTTAATTTACCATTTTCACTAAAAATTGTACCTAAGTAGCTGAAATGTTTTACTACTTCCATTCAAAGGTTCCCCATTCAAAACACAGTTGACATTTTCAACGATTCTACCTATTTTCTTTGTCTTTGTCTTTTTATTGCTGACCTTCATTCCATATATTTTACTGCAGTTATTCAGTTTAGTCAGGAGAATCTTGCAAACTTGTAGCGGATTTATTTAGAAGTATAACATCGTTCGCATAAAGCAAAGAGCTGACATTAACATCTTCAATTTCTCCTTCATAATGTGATCCATATAGATAATTAATAATAGAGGGGATCATGTACATCCTTGTCTCACACCAGATTTAACATGAAACCATCTTCCTATACTTCAATTCTACCTGCAGACTTGCTTAAGGGTCAAAGCTGTATAACTGAGAGGAGGTCTCCACATAGCCTTTAAAGGAATGCGGAGAACCGACCAGGGATTCTGACCTAATGTCCAATCCTCACCTTCTCGTGGTGCACCCTGTATATACTTGGATACTGAACGAAAGAGGATGAGCTAGCAATTTGGGATTTAGTTGACCAAATTGTATGCTTATTGGTTAAACCAAAATAAAAAATGACGGTACAACATTACAAAATTTCATGCCGGCTGGGGCATCGCCCGGTTAAACAAGGCCCCCCCCATTGTTTTCTCCAGGGAACCAGGGAAAACAGCAAAAAGTCAGCTACTGGATCAAATCTGAAAACACACCCCAACTCAACATCACCAGAGTTAAAGATTGGTACTATCAACATAAGAAGCCTGAATGGCAAAGAAATGGAGCTAGCTGAGGAATTAGATAAGTACCAGATCGACATAATAGGGATGACTGAAACAAAAAAGACCAAAACTGGTGAGATTTTTCTGAGCAATAAATTCAAAATGTTACATTCAGGCAATGACAATCAAGGAAAAGAAGGAGTAGCCATAGTATTCAACTCAAAATGCGAGGCTAATCTTCTTGAATGGCAGTCAGTCTCAAGACTGACTGCCATTCAAGAAGAGTAATGTGGGAAAATATGAGAATGGGGAACTGGACAATGAGACTTATTTGTGCCTATGGTCCCACAGAAGGTTCTACTAAGGTAGAAGTGGAGGAATTTTTTGAGCTTTTAGAGAAAGCAACTGACACAATTAAAAAGGAAAAGTTGGTCCTTGTTGGGAATCTAAATAGCAGAGTAGGAAATGATTGTGAGACATAAAAAAATATTTTGGGAAAATTTGGAGAAAAGAGCAAAGCTAATAATAATGGCAAATATCTGTTGGATTTCTGCTCAGGACATGGACTGGTTATTACTAACACTAACACCAAGTTCCAACATAAAAATGTGCACAAACTCACATGGAGAGAAGAGGCAAGGAATAAGAAAAGTCTCATTGAGTATGTTATTGTTGATAGTGATGTTTTCTCTCTGGTGCAGGACACCAGAGTGTACAGAGGGTTTGAAATTGGAAGTGATCACTATTTAGTCTTGAGTAGGATAAAATTGAATTTCATATTGAAAAGAATAACATGTAAGAAAGTCTTAAAGCGAATCAAAGTTGAGCAGTTCTCAGATGTGAACTGTAGACTAAAATACCCAAAGATTATTCAAGAAAAAATGAAAGAGTTTGAGAACAGGAATCAAACCTTGGAGATTCAGTGGCAAGCCTTGCAGAAAGCCCTGATTGATTCAGCTAGAGAGGCATGTGGTGAAGTTGTCTACAAGGATAGAAAAATTAGAACTCCATGGTGGACACAGGAAGTTAAAGAGGCAGTGAAGGGAAAAGAAGAAAGCATATCAAAAGTTCCTGGCAAATAAGTCAGCTTGTGCTCTTAGAGAATACAGAGACAAATGCAAGAATGCTGAACAGTGTGTAAAACTATCTAAACAAAAGTCATGGGAGTCAAGAATTGATTCCACATCCACCATATTCTCCATACTTGGCCTGTGACTTCTTTTTGTTCCCAAACTTAAAAATTTGGCTCGCTGGAAAAAAATTTTCTTAGAACGAGGATGTCATCATGGCTGTCAATAACTATTTTGCACAATTTGATAAATCCTACGTTTTAGATGGGATGGTAAAAATTGGGAACTCGCTGGATCAAATGTGTAGACCTCGATGGAGACTATGTTGAGAAGTAAAGGTGATTTTTTCCAAAAAAATGTGTATAACTTATTTTTTTACCGAACTTTTCAAACAACCCTTATATGAGATGGCATCAGTGCCGGATTTAGCTTAAAAAACTATAGCTTAGGTCTTCTCAATCTGCCAGGGCCTCAAATAAAAAAAATATAAAAATTGATAAAAAAATATTCGTGGAAAAATCACTCAAATGAAGTCAGACATATCATGATGATAATTTCTAAATAATTTTAAATATACAAATTATAACAAAAGAGGTTTTTTCCCTCTCAAAAACATATTAATTAAAATTTTAAATTAATTTTTAAAATCATTATTTAGAAAATAAACGCATACTTTATTATTTTTTTAATAAAAATTAAAAAATATATTTTCATATATTAAAAAGGCGTATATATTTAAAATTTTTCTGAGAACCAGCTGATGTAATTTAAAACAGTAGGGGACCTCCTAGTTTTGTATAGCTTAGGGCCTCAGCAAGTCTAAATCCGGCCCTGGATGGCATTATAACTAGTGACTACTGTACCTACTTACATTGTTTAAATTATTTTATTAATTCATTTTTTTTTTTTTTTCATGTACTAAGGAAAGTGTTCCATTTGAGAAAGGAAGCTGAAGCATTACATCCTGAGCTAACCCTCACATTAACTGAAACAGAAAACTGGGATATCAGACTAGACGAATGGCAAAAACAAAGACAAATGGACGTATGGAATCTAGTTGATCATCTAGTAAGTTTGCAATTTGTCATATCATGACATTAAAACAATTATTAGTGTTATGGGATTTAAAATTGATTTTTGTTTATCAAAGGTTAGATAATACTCTTCATTTTCGTTTTATTGATGTATGTTGGTAATTCGCTTTTGAAGTCTCAGGTATTTAGATTGTAATGAGTGCTTTGCTGATGACATGGCATTTAAGTTGAAGCTTTGCAGCTTTATTTTCTTGAAACTGGCTTTTGACTTTGTGGTATAGTATACGAACTTTCCTTATCGTAATGTTTTTAATTTTAAATTTGATGTGAAAAATACCTTTATGATTTTCTTAATGAATTTTTAGATCATTTTGTACTAATTCAGAAATTCTTTCACTTCTGTGATAATTTAGCCATTCTTGAAAGCAACACAGACTAGTGATTATTTTGTGCAGAAATTCAAAACCACATATATTCCAGAACACCCTCTCTTAACGAGAGTATGCTGAAGTGAATAGGGCATTTGAAGTACAATATTTCTCAACATGATAAACCAGATATATACATAATTAAAGCTTACATACATTGTTGCAAAATCCTGTTCTGCCTTTGAAATTGTGAAGTAATTTTAGGAATGGATAAGTATGTAAAAGAAACAGTGATGAACCTAGTAAAAGATCTGCTGTGTAAAGTATACAGAATATGTGTGGACATTTACTACAATATGGTTCAGTCACAGGCTTACATTTGTGACACTTTGGTCTGTATAGAGGGCACCAGTCAGTTGTGGGAAAAGGAAACAAAGAAAGGAGAAACGAATTTCATGAGTAAAGGCTAAATACTTTTGCAGATGGGACAAGATGAGTAATTTCAGCAATGCACTTATTAGAGATGGAAACCGTGACAAAGACTAAATGAGCACAAATGACAGAAAAATAAAGCTTTCATCTTTAGTTGACTAGAACAAGCAGACGGCACATGAAAGATATGGATAAAGCTGATCAGATGTTCAAATACTATCCCTCCTTAAGGAAAATGCTGAAATAGAAATTTATTTTCCAGTTGTTGCACACGTTTCCCCAGTACCTATTGTATAATAAACAGTTTCCTGAACATAAAAGTTCATTCTTACATTTTATGTTCTATTGTACTTGAGAGAGGGAAAATAACAGGACACATAATAGAAGGTGCAGAAATAGATTCTTTTCTCTTTCTTGATGACTTGTACACTATGGAACAGTGTACAAGTCATCAGTCATTGCATCCTCCTAAAATAGAATTTTAGACATGTTGGTAGCATATTACCTATCCCACATATCTGGTAGTAAGGAGATGCCATGTTTATACAAAAAACAGTAGTAGAAGAGAATCCAGATATTGTCTTCAGTGCAATATTGAACTTATATTCTCGTGGAAAGGCTTAGACGTTGGTTATGCATTTTTACTAAAAAAGCTTAAGGAAATTACAATGTATACTAGGATATACATTAAAATAAATTTTAATACACTTCCAGTTTTCGGCAACGTCACGTTGCCATTTTCACAGGAACTTAAAAACAAGACGCGTGCACGCAGGCACAACAAACAGTAAATGAGGATGAAGCAGGAAGCTATTCTTTCTCCTAAAAGTCCTGATGGTGCCCCCCTAGTGGGCAATGTTGGTATTCTTGGGTGATTGAACTGAAGGTCTTCTGATGTAGGTTTCCCAAATTTGGGGCAGTCTTATGCAACCAAATTTGTTGAAGTTTGGATTGTTTCATAGGGCTGGGGGCTGATTCCATGAAAAGCCTTTCGTATTTGAATTTACTATGGTGTATTATCATGGCTTTCTTCCACCGTATTCTATGGGGGTTATCCATTGCATGGTTTGCAAGACCAGAGTGGCTGTATTGGTGAAACCGGATGTAGTCCTTGTGTTCTGAAATTCTGATATTAGCTGTCCTGCCTGTTTGGCCAAAGTAGGACAGCTTACAGCTGCAAGGGACCTGGTATACACCAGGTAGGTCTAGTGGGGGGGGGGTTAGTAGAGGGATAAGGGATGCCAATTTTTTATATGGTCTGTAACAAGAAGTTAAGTCATGTTTTTTTAGGATTTTTGTAATTTTTTCTGAGGTACCTCGGATATAGGGTATGGTGATGGATTTAGAGTAATCTTTGTTGTGAGGGGGGGGAGGGAGAGTTGTGGTTTATTGGGTTCAGTATTTTTTGTGGTGGGCCATTGGCTGAGAGAGTGTTGAGAATGTGGTTTAGTTCTGTGGTTAGGGCATTGTCATTTGAACAGATAAGTTTAGCCCTGTTGTGTAGTGTCTTAATGACTCCATATTATTGTGTGTGTGGGGGGGGGGAATTGTTGGTGAATGTATCTGCCTGTTTGGGTGGATTTTCTATAGACTGAGAAAACCAAGGTTCCATCAGGCTGGTGGGTGACTAGTGTGTCTAAGAAAGGAAGGCAGTTGTTTTTTCCTTCTTCCAGGGTGAATTTGATTCTGGGGTGTTGGCCATGTGACCAAATAGTGAACACATCATCAACATAGCGAAGCCATATGATTGGTTTTTGTGGGGCAGAGTTTTAGGCTTTCTCTTCAAAAGTGTCCATATAAAAGTTGGCCATGGGTGGGGAGAGTGGAGAACCCATGACTGTCCCCTCTATTTTTGTAGAATTTTCCTTGCCAAACAAAATAGCCTGAGTTCATTGTGAACTGAAATAGAGCTGTGTTGATGATGTGTTCGCTATTTCCTGAACGAAGCTAACTTAGCTATCCAGGCACTCGAAGATGACCTTTCAAGCACCTTAAGCCTCAAAATTTGGTCTATTCTACAACATCTCATGCACTGCTGTGGAGAAAGAATTTAAAAAAGTATGAGATTGACACATCAAAAAATTTGAAAATTTAAAAAAGAATTCGAACTCGAAACTACAACATCCTACCAAAACAGTAGTCAACTTTTCATCAGTTAGTGTGAAACCTGAAGCACTCGATGCTCTTTCACGTGGCCACAACTTCGCCATTGTGCCCAGAAGAATACCTGCTGAAGATATTATGATACTAATTGAACGCGGGATACGACACCTTCCAAACCACATCGCCAATGATATTAGACTGGATGTGGCTTGTATTCTGACCAAAGCAAAACCACCAAAAACTAACATGCCCAGTAAGGAAATTAAATCTCTACTAGAATTAAAGGAAAACCAGGAAATAATAATCACCAAAGCGGATAAAGGGAACGCTACAGTATTGCCTAACCAAAAGGATTACACAGGCAAGCTGAATGCTCTATTGTTAGATCAGGCTACTTACCTCCCTATCGAGTACAATCCCACCAACTCACAAATTAGAAAACTCCACAGGCTCCTTAAGAAGGTCACTTCTTCTCGCCTGTAAAAGTCACTAACAAATTAAAACCATTTAACTCCATAACCCCCCCCCCCCCCCCCGTATTTATGGACTCCTAAAAATACATAAGGAAAATGTTCCATTATGTCCCATAGTGGATGGCATTGATTCTCCCACATACAAACTAGCTAAACATTTGGCCAAAGCCAGCATAGAAATCCTTGCACTCAAACACGCTGACATAATGGTCAGTTTTGATGTCTCCTCCTTATTCACAAATGTCCCACTCAAAGAATCCTTGCTAATCCAAGCTAAATTTCCTCCCGATATCACAGCCCTATTTCAGTTCACAATGAACTCAGGCTATTTTGTTTGGCAAGGAAAATTCTACAAAAATAGAGGGGACAGCCATGGGTTCTCCACTCTTCCCACCCTTGGCCAACTTTTTATATGGAGACTTTTGAAGAGAAAGCCTTAAACTCTGCCCCACAAAAACCAACCATATGGCTTCGCTATGTCGATGATGTGTTCGCTATCTGGCCACATGGCTTTGATACACTCCTCTCCTTCCTAACACACTAAAACAACCAACACCCCAGAATCAAGTTCACCCTGCAAAAAGAGGAAAACAACAGCCTTCCTTTCCTAGACAAAGTAGTCACCTGCCAGCCTGATGGAATCTTGGTTTTCTCAGTTTATAGAAAACCCACCCATACAGGCAGGTACATTCACCAACAATCATCCCCCCCCCACAACAATATGGAGTGGTGAAAACACTATACAACAGGGCTAAACTAATCTGTTCTAATGACATGGCCCTAAACACTGAACTAAATCACATCCTCAACACTTTCTCAGCCAATGCTATCATCCCCCCCCTAAAAAAAAATCCAAAAAATATTGAAACCTACAAACCACAACCCCCCCTCCACAACAAGGATTACTCTAAATCTATATCACCATTTCCTACATCTGAGGCACCTCGGAAAAAATTACCAAAATCTTAAAAAAACATGACTTGACCTCCTGTTACACACCATACAGAAAATCCGCTGTTATGTTGTTGCTTTCTCTATATTTTACTGATTTATATATTCCTGTTCTATCTTTCTATCACTATTTTACTTCTTCAGATATAGGGCCTAATATACTTACATCTAGGATTGTTTCCTCTTCGGATACTGGCAAATTTATATTATGCTGCGCCTGCCAGTATCCTATAGCAGAAAAGATCCTTACTCAGGGAGACAATACTTGATTCTGAGGCATTCTTACACAATACTTTACTTTAATACGGCTGTATAGATTCAGACTGCAGTCGTGACCTAAACTATAATTATGTACACTTTCTAATTCCTTCCCATCAAAATAGGTTCTATTTTTGTAAGTGATAGTTTGGAATCATAATCGGGCATGACTCAGGTTTAGGTAAATATGACATGTTTATTGGAATATCAAAACGAAATACACTAAAAATTCATACATTCAATTTGACTCAATACTAAATAAGGAAACTCGAGTTAAGAAATTAACATACTTTAAATTAAACAAAGGTTATGAAACATCGTAAAACACAGTAATTGAAAATTGGGATAGATTGCAAATGATATGATGTTAAGCTAAAACTCCCTTTTGCAAGCTATTCATAAGATAATATAAACATTCTAATGTTACTCTCAGAAGGAGGTTAACTATCTAATTAGAGTCTGTCCACAAAGTTCTTTAGAATAATGTTCATAATTTACATTCACATATAATCTTCTCTCTTCTAAGGAATTCTAAACACAAAATAGAGTAATTTTACTTTATCGAACTTTTTCTTGCATCTTCCACGTGTACGTCTGTCTGGTTACCTCTTGTCTATTGACTGTCCTTACGCCAGCGTAGGGGTTATGCTATCTTCATAATTTCTGCCGAACATGGACTCAAATCTTTGCGTCTCAGGAAACATCTTCATTCCTTTCGATGGGACTTTTCAGCGATGGCTCGATTCTGCTAGGACTGGAAATTTTATCTTCAGCTCTGCATAGAATCCTACTCCATTCTCAGAAAAGCTCGCTGTCCGACATCTTAGCACAGACACTTCATCCCCCCTTATGCAAACTACCCACTAACTTCCGAACCAGGAATCAGGAAAACGATAAGACAAGAGAGCTTCAATACAGCACTCATCCACTTATATTCTTTGTTTGAATGCCCTCTTTTTTCTCAGTTCCCTTTGCTGTTATGCTCTTGTATTCACAGAATTCGCATCGATATATGTTCCACGTAAGCTACTGCCGCCAGCATTATGCTGGACACTTGTAGTAGTATACCTTCTAAGAATTATTACTTAATATCTATCTGGTGACTCACAGTTATTCTATACAGCTTAAGTGAGGCTTAAAATAAGTTAAATTATTCCTCTTTTAAGAAATTCTTTAATTTGATCTTAATATGATCAAAATAGATTAAATACATGGTACATAAAATGAATGTAATTTTATACATATGTGAAGAAGTTTCACTTTTAATTTCAGGTGATGTGCAGGTATTTCTCTTTGTCTGTGTAGTTTAGTATGTCAGATTCTGAATGAATGATTTCTTTGCAAGATTCCTTCATTCAGGATCTAACACCGCTCCACTAAAGACCAACCACTTCCCCTAGACCTACCTGGTGTATACCAGATCCCTTGCAGCTGTAAACTGTCTTACTTTGGCCAAATAGGCAGGACAGTGAATATCAGAATTTCAGAACACAAGGACTACATCTGTTTTCACAAGTACATCCATTCTGGTCTTGCAGACCTTGCTCTGGATACACGCCACAGAATATGGTGGAAGAAAGCTACAGTAATACACTGTAGCAAATACAAATTCGAAAGACTATTTATGGAATCAGCCTCAGCCCCAAGAAACTCTCCAAATCTCAACAAATTTGGTTGTATGAGACTACCCCAAATTTGGGAGGCTTACATCAGCAAACCTTCAGCCCAACGGCAAGAACACCTACTTAGTCTGCTAGGGGGGGGGGGGCACCATCAGGACTTTTAGGAGAACAATAGCTTCATCACTTCATTCTCAGTTACTGTGTTGTAGTGCCTACGTGCACATGCCTTTTTTGTACATTCCTTTTGAAGATGGCAACATGACGTTGCCGAAATATCGGAAATATTTATTAAAGTGTAATTTAATTTATATTCGTATCTATGTTGTCAATTTCTTAAGTGATTTAGTAATGCATAACCAACGTATAAGCCTGTTTACTGGAATAATAATTATTATTATTATTTAGGTCTACAAGGAGTCAAAAGACTCATTGCAGGAGGGCCTTCCTAGGAAACGCAAGTCTATCAAGACTCATTGTGGGAGGTCCCTCCTAGGAAACACAGTCTCTCATACCACTCCTTAAACTCATTGACCGTTCTCGCTCTCACCACTCTATCATGGCCCCTTGTCATCACCCCTTCTCGCTGTTCAACCAAGCAAAAGAACTCCCATGTAACCACCTCTCAACAGTTTAAAAGTCTCAATCATATCACCTCTCCTTCTATCCACCAAACTCTGCAGCCACATTCCCTCAGCTGATCCTCATAACTGACATTGTACAGTCCTGAGACTGTGTTTGTTATCCACCTCTGTACCCTTTCCACAGTTAATTTATCCCCTTCAAATCCTGGGGAAAAGTTTCCTTTGCCATGACCAAGATTCAAACCTGGGTTATTGCGGCCACAATGCAATGTCCTAACTACTAGACGATCACGGCTCCTATAATTTAATTTGGAAGATATAAAGATAATAAATTTAATTTGCAAGAAAATTATCAATAAGAAACTAATAATGAAATTGTAATTGCATTAGATTATCATATCTGGTATATTCTTTGAGGGGTGAGGAAAATGATGATTATGGTAGCTTTTTTATTTGAATAAGGATCCAACTGTCTACAGTTGGTAGACAGTTGGACAGTTGACCATACAGTTCTGACATGGAGGCATCAGGAGCTTTCAATTAAGAAGGGATATATGTTGAATTGCACAGAGTTAGAATAATAAATTGAGTTGGAGTGTTAAATGAATGTGTGAATTTATTAAGAAAAGAGCTCCATAAAAATAAAATAGGTGGAGGGACTTTAGGTGGTGAAGAAAAAGAAAAATTTAGGTGGTGAAGAAAAAGAAAATAGTGTGTAAACATTATAAAGCCCAGGCTATAAGAATGGTTAGCATAAGGAAAGCAAAATCAGAATAGGAGGGAGAATAAAGCTGTACTGTATTTCTTTTGACACAGCACTTTGTCAGTGGGAATTTGACTAGGACTTGTCAATAGTGTTTTGTAGTGAGCGAGTTTGTTGTTGTTGTCAAGTCCATTGAAGAGCTTCTAGATATGACCGTTAATCTGTAGAACTGCTTTGGCAATCTGTTGAACTTGGATGGAATAGAGCTTTTCTCTAGGGTTATTGTCAATTTTCTGTAGAGCAGCAGCAATTTCTGGACAAGAATAAATATGGACAGGTGTTAGTTCAACGTCTAAACAGTTTTTGCATGTTTAATAGCTCCTACTACTGTCTCAATGAATTTTCATGCCTTTAAAATCTTCGATCCTTAGCCTGGTGGTGATGGTTGTAGTTATTTCTCTATTTTCATTAATTTCACTGATTTCATTCTTCTTCTTGATAGTTTGTTTTACCAATCTTGTTTGGGCGACAGAGTTAGCATCAGTTAGTGATAGTGGGTGTAATTTTTGAGGTAATTATCTTGCTTCTTTGGCTAGTCTGTCTACTCTTTCATTGCCTTCAATATTTACATGGGCTGGTATCCATTGCAGTGTGCCGTTCTTATTTTTCAAATTTAAGGTTGTTAATAGTTCATGAATTTCCAGTGTGAGGTTTGTATTTCCATTTTTTAATGCCTCAAATGCAGACTTTGAGTCGCTGTAGATGGTTATTCCTTCTGTAATGTTTATTACTGGATTTGAGAGATAGAATTTGAGAGCTGTTTATACGGCTGTTAATTCACAAGTGAAGTTTAAAGCTATTTGCCAGCTGTGGTTTTGATTTGCATTTCCTCGCCTCCAGGTAGAGTTAGAAAAACCCCTGAACCTCCTTGGTTGAGGATCTTCACCAGATGATCCATCAGTGTAGGCAATGACATGGTTTGGATTATTTAAGTGATGTATAGTGTCAAGTCCTTATCTTTTATTTTCTTGCTGTAAGGCTTTTTTGAACAAGGTTAAGGAGATTTAAGTTTATCATTGTGTTTTTTAGTAGAATAGGGAAAAAGAATGTCTCTTTGCTTATTTCAATGGATAGGTGCTCTGAGTCGATCTGTTTTCTAATTTCATGATCATATTGTAATGTAGATGATCTCTTTAGTCTAGATTTTCTTGTCCAGGCATCAAAAGTCCTGAATGAGATGTGATCCTGTTGGCTCCTGAAGCCCACACTCTTGTTGAGCTTTTAAATTATTTGTGGATGAGACTGCACCTATGATAATTTTTGCTGCTCTTGATTGTACTCTGTCAAGTTTTTCTTTTGAGCTAGTAGAAGCTGGAGCCCAGATTGATGAGGCATATTCCATAGTGGGTCATATGAGTTTTGAGTGTCTTCGGTTTTGCACCTCACTTTGTTCCACAAAGCCTTTTGATGATATTAAGCTTTTTAAGAGCTCTATTAGATATATTTGTAATATGAATTATTGTTAATCTCAGTTTAGTATCTAGGTTTCGGCCTAAGTATTTTGGAGACTGTTTTTTCTATTTTGGTATTATATATTTTGATTTGAGGATTGTAATTGTGTCTATTTTTTCTATCAGTGGAGAAGATGCTCAGTTTTGTTTTTTCTGGATTTATCTGTAGTTTAAGTTCCTTTGCCCATCTTTAGTCTTTTATTGAATTATTTAGGACTTTTTCGGATTGTTGAGGATTACTGCTTGTGTGCCAGATTACTATATCATCTGCATAGCATGCTATTTTTGTGTCATTTATTATGTGAGGATGGATATTGTTCATATACATGAAAAATAGGAGTGGGCTTAAAACAGAACCTTGTGGGATTCCAGCCCAAGTTCAATGAATGTTGGAATAAATTCCATTACCTTTTACTTTCATTTTTCTTCCTTTCATGAAATATGAAATCCAAATTAATGAATTCTCCTTTATTTCAGTATCATATGCAATTTTTAACTTTTGTCTCCAGATGCATTGCTGTCTCCAAGAATATTGCTGTTATCTTCTTTGGTGTTCTCGAAAGCCATCTATGACTGATTGGCTAAGATAAAATAATTAATAATTGATCTTCTGTACTGTGTTGAGACCTTTATGCAGTTTGGTAGAAGTTGATCTTGTTATTTTCTAAGAGCCAATTCATGTCTGGTATTCTTTTGTTTAGTTTACAGAGAGAACTAATCAAAGCTATTGGTCTGTAGCTTTTACAGCCACTAGGGTTTTTGTTAGGTTTTAGAAAGGGTATAATGACTGATGTTTTCCAGGTTTTTGTTAGTTTATCTGCATTCCAGGAGGTGTTAAATATCTTCAGAAGGTTGTTGGTTATTTTTCTCATGTTTTTAATCATATGTCCAAAGATAAGATCAATTTCAGGTGATTTGTCGGGGTCAGTTTTGACTAATTGCTGTTTCTAATTCTGACATTGTGAGGTCCCGAGTAAAGATGTCATCAGAAGGATAGGTTCTGGATTGTATTAGCAGATGTTTTGCAATTTTCCTGCACTTTTTGTCTTCTTTGTTGTGTTACAGCTTGCTTGCATTAGAGTAATGCTTGGCTAATAAATTTGCCATCTGTTTGTTTTTTGCTGCTGTATTGGTTCCTGAGGAGACTGTGTTTGAAGAGTGGTCAGTATCTGGAAGTGTTGCATTGTTTAATAATCTGATGATGTTCCAGTGTTGTGAGTCTTTTCTTGGATCTTGTCTATTGCAGAATTCTTCCCACTTTTTTTGTTTGCAGTTAGAAATTCCATCTTCTATGTTTTGAGTTAATTCTGTTAACTTCTTTCTGTTGTCTTCTGTATTATTTTGTAATTGTTCGTTGATAATATCTCTTTCAGTGATCATAGCATTGATATTGTGATCTTTCCAAAATGGAACCCAATTGTTTTCCTGAGTCCTCTGGGAATTGAAATTTTTTGCATCTTTCTGTATGTTGTTAGTTTTGTTAGTAGTTGCTGATCAAGTTCTTTACTAGCGGGTGCTAGTACAATATATGTTTCTAATAATTGTATTTAGGCCAGTTTGCTTTTCTGAAGTTCCAAGATCTCTTTGTCTGTGGTTTTTGGTCTAGCTACAAATTAATGGTTGTGATAATAGGTCTATGATCACTGATGGCATTCTTTAGTATTTTCCACTGGGTAAGACTCGCAGTTTCATAATCTAATGCTGATTCTGTGCCTGTTTTTTTTTTTAATTTTATTTTTATTTTTGGTGGACATGTATTTTGCTTGTTGTTTATGATCTCAAGGTTTAGATCATCAATTATGTCTTCTATTTGTGCACCTTTCTGATCTAGTTGTGGGGAGCCCCAAGTTGGGCTTTTGACATTTAGATCTCCTAAGAGGATCTTTGTGTCTGACGTTGTTTGACTTAGTTGTTGAAGTATCTCTGTATTTATATCTGTGTTGTCTGGGTGATATGCATTGACTATTGTAATAGTGTTTTGGTAAAAATATCTTGACTGCTTGAACCTCTGTGTTACTATTTATATTGCTGTTTGTAGTCGATGTGATTTCTTTATATTTGATGTGTTTGATCTGTAGGAGTATAGCTAGACCTCTGCCAGAACAATCTGGTCTGTCTTTCCTTAATGTTGAATAGCCTTTAATTCGAAGCTTCAGATTTTGATTTAGTTTCATTTCTTGTACGCATGCAATGTGGATGTTATTTTTGTATAGAATGTTTTTAAGTTCTTCCATCTTTTTTTTTGAGTGCTGTTGATGTTTAGCTGAAGTATGTTGAGAGGCCTTGTAGCATATTTCTCATCGAGATCCCAGACTGCAGTTCTCGACGTGTCGGCTACCCCGGACGCGGTAGTAAGTTTGTGATCAGAACAGATGCTCTTCATGGAATTGGGTTTGCCAGAGCCCCATTAGCCAGCAATTTTTAGGGTTCTCTGCAGGGTTTAATGTAACAATCCAAGTGGAAAAAAAAAAAAAAAAAAAAAAAAAAAAAGGTGGTAGCAGTATTAGACAAAAGAAAACTTTGGTAAGATACTAGAAAGTTTTCTGGGTGTGATGTAACCATCCAACTTTTAAAAAAAAATTTCATGCTACCATATTGGTGCTTTACCCTACAAAGCAAACCCCTACCTCTTGCCACTTCCGCCTTGCACGTGGGCAAATGCCTCAGACGTGGGGTTGGACTTCTGCAAGGCCAGTGAGTTTGTTATAATGGTATTTTACCATAGAGAGAGACATTACAGTGGTACATTACAAACATTAAAAATTAGGAAATGTGTTAGGATGGTCATGTGGCCAGACAGAAAGACAGTAGTTGAAACTGAATTGAAGTACTTGAGGAGTCTTGCTCAGCAGTGGCTAAAGAATGGCTGAAATGAATTATGGCCTGCACTAGTAAGCCATAATTCATACTAATCTGACATATAAGTTGAACAGAAGGGTGAATAGTGATAAAGGATGATAATGTGCTATTTTATATACTAAAAATACAAATAATAAAAATGTAATAAACATTTCGAGAATATTATTACAGTTTCAATTAGATAAATTAGTAAACTGATGTATTAATTTTATCTGATATATTCATTTAATTCATTCACCAGTTCCATCTGTTTATTGGTGACCTTTTATTCACTAACTATAAATCCCATTGCTAGTTTATCTTATTTTATTTATTTTTTTCAGATTACTAATAGCACTTCATATTCCAGGAAGTTTACATTTTTGAAATAAACAAGTTGACACATTAATACTACAACCATCTTGTTAAATGCCTATTTTAACAGAATCATTTTTTTGTGGCAGACTGTATTGGCTCTCCATGTTACAAAATATCTATTTTGCAATGTTCACAGGAAAATCCTGTGCAAGTCATGGAAAGTCCTCTTCATTTATCAAAATAGTTCTCATTTCAACGTGAACTTTCATGTGGGTTTCATCATTATGAAACCACATGAAATTCAAGCAAGATTGTCCAGCAGATATTGTTAGCCTATTTAACTTTGTCATTCATTCTGATTACTTCACATGTCAAAACAAACTTGACCAAAAAATTGAGGGCACATCAGTGGATAGTCCTCTTTCTCCCACACTAGCTGACTACTTCATGGAAAGATTTGAACAACATATACTGAATAGTATTCTTCTCACGCCATCCTTATGGCACAGATGATATTATTATTATTTAAAGAGGCCTCCAGGGAATCTCGAAGGACTCATCGAGGAAGGCTACATACTGTCATATGACTTCTTGAATTCATTCACACTGCTTGCACTCACAACATCCAATGGCAGTCCATTCCAATCACGCACCACCCTCTGAGAGAAAAATCTAGTCCTCACCCCCTTCTTGGCAGCATTCTCAGCTTCCAAGGATGTCCTCTTGTTCTTTCCCCATCCTCCATAAATTGAAAAATTCCATCAGTTGAAATCCTGTATGACCCTTTCAGAAGTTTGTAAGTCTCAATCATATCACCCCTCTTTCTCCCATCTCCTAGTGTTTGCAGTCTACAAATTCTCAATCTGTCTTCATAATCAGCATTCCATAATCCTGATATCACTTTTAATACTCTCATTTGCACTCTCTTCACTGTATCAGAATCACAACGGAAACCAGGAGATCAGGCCTGCACACAGTAGTCCAAGTTGAGATTGCAGGATGCCTAGTCTCTATAAACTGGAAGTTGGAGAGTAAATCCATCTGCTTCCTCAATGCCTGTGCCCCTAATAATACCCACCTGTGATGCAGGTTCTTCATGTCCCTAGACCCCTATCTATCTTTACGAGGTCGAGAATAAGAGACAAAATGACATCCTTATCTTTACATGTCAAAGTTTGTTTCAGCATTGCAATTATTTTTTGAGTTGCATTTGCAATCTTTGCTATATATCTCCTGAACTTCAACTTCCTATCTACCAACACTCCAAGATTCCTAGCCTAATCAGTTTCTTCTAGCCTAATCCCACCAATATAACACGACATTGGATATCTAATCATGCCGAAGTGAATGACTTTACATTTACTGACATTGAACTGACATCCATTTTCCCATGCCCACAATTCCAGATATGTCGATGATGTTTTCACGGTTTGGCATGGATCCCATACAGATCTACAAAAGTTTGTCAAGAAGATCAACACTTTTCACCATCATATCCAGTTCACTCTTGAATTAGAAGGGAATAATCAGGTGATATTTTTAGATCCCCTATTACTTCATCAACCAGGTTCATCAACCTTCACTTCTCAGTATTCAGAAAGAAAACATATACTGGACTTTATATTTGCTCCACTGAATTGCTGCTCTCCCAAGAAATAAATTACATCAAGTGTACCTTCATTACTGATGGATTTACTGAATCATATGTCAACAAGATAATTAAAAATTAGAGTTTCCTTATCATCTCTCTCATTGAAATAGTGATACAGAGGTGGTATGTCATGTCACCATTCTATGTTAAAGGCATCTCAGGAGGTATAGCCACACTACTTAGATCCATTGGCCTACAAGTGTCCTTCCATCCTGTTAACAACATATCTACTTTTTTTAGGCTTATCTAAAGATAAACTTCTACCTTCAGCCCACCCTCTAGTATATCAAATCCTTGCCTATGTGGATTATCATATTTTGGCCAAACAGGCAGATCAGTAGCCATGCATCATAATGAACAATAACATAGTCTTATTGTTCCTCATGATGCATGGGGACCTGAATAATAAGACTTTGTTAAGTTCCATGAGATAGGGCAATCAGGACTTGCGGAGCATGCTATTACCACCAAACTTCACTTTCTTTGGAAGAAAATTAAATAATCAGGCCATAAAAGTAATATCCTGGAACATCTATACAAAGAAAGTTGTGAGACACCTTGCTACATTGACCAAATCTAAATAGAAATGATGGACTTAAATTGTCTTTCTTGTGAAAAATAGTTCATCACAAATTCCAGAATTAACTTAAATATGATTATTTATTTTTTGTATTTTTAATATTTAATTATATTTTTATTTGTTATATGGGATGCAAAGTATACACTTGGTGGAGAAACTTTAAAGAAGGTAGAGAAGATGAGAGATCACTCCTAGATCTCCAGACAAGAACCTGAAATTTAGGGGCCACATTGCACAAGTTGTGAAGTTGTTCCATCGGACAATGGTAATGATACGGAGGATCCTGACATGTAGAAATAAAGAAGTTATGATGCCATTGTATAAGGCCTTGATCAGGCCTCATATGGATGGATTAATGTGCACAGATTTTTACAGGTTTTTATGGCGACAAGGATATGTTAGTGTCCAGAGAAGATTTGCAAAAGTGGTCAGTGGTCTTTGTGATGTGGAGTACAAGGACAGATTGAGAGAATGTAAATTGCAAAGTATCGTGAATAGGAGGAGAAGGGGGAGAATATGATTGAGACATATAAGCTAGTCAGGAGTTATCTTTTTATTTAGATATATTGATTTTATGTAAGAGTTGCACAAGAGTGGTGGTGGATCAGATAAAAATCTTTGGTATGCAGGATTTGATTTGATAGCTATTCATTTATTAATAATTATTATTTGGGACAAAATGTTTTTTTTTTTTTTTCCAGGTCAAAACAGTTCACAGTTTACAGAGGAGCTCTCCAAGGAGTGTTCAGCCTGGGTTAGAACCATTTCATGTCTCATACATTCCTTCTGTTCAGAGTCTTTCACCAAGTAGTGGGGGTAGTACTGGCACTCCTGGATCAACTCAAAGATCTGTTTTTGCCATGATGTCCCCACCGCATTGGGATCATAGTGTTCATCATGAAAGACTTATAGGAGCTTCACCCTCAACGTTTTCTACACCAACTCAGTCAATTGTGATTCCTTCAACATATATACCTGGACAGAACAGTCCTTTGTCACATCAAGGAGACGATACATTAACATCGCTTTCACTTCTGCGTGAAGAGACTTCAGTTGTAAAAAGTGAAAATACAAAATTAATGAATGAGTTAGTATATACTTTGAATATTTTCATAAATATAAACTTTTATTTATTTAATTAAATATTTTGAATATTTAATATACTTCTCAGACAGTGGTGTAACTATTATTTATTGAAACACATGGTTTTTAATGTTAATGCCTATTTTCAGTACACCATTACCTAAATAGCGGATTTAAACTGAAACAACAATTCAACACACATGAAGAATTGTTCAACCTCTGATTAACTGCACTGGTTAACTTTTTCTTTTTTTTTTTTTAAGTAAATATTAAGATTGTTAGTAGCGCAGTTATATCTGCATTATGGGATTACTTTTGGTAGCTTCATGGCTGCCATGTTATAGTAGCTCAAATAGAGCATTTACTGTTAGTGTAGAGTTGTTTTTATATCACAGGATTATTTAATTCTCAGTCTTATGACTGAAAGGTTCTTTTTCTCTTACAATCAAACGCAGAGGTTTTAGTCTCCCGCTCTCCCAAGATAATGATACCAATTCCTTCATGGGAGCGAATTCTAGGAATTGAAATTCCAGTATGTGAAGAAGTGAGACTAGTGACCAAGGTTTTAAAAGAGATAGTCGGTTCTAGTAAGATTTATTCTTTCATGCTGTACAGTGGATGGTAATATTTAATTGTAGTTAAAGATGTGGAAACAAGAGATAAGCTATTACAGGGATTTACTTTCAAAGGCAGCACAATTATTCCTGTAATGAGTTAAGGGGATAAAAATCCCTTATTCTTTTTCAGCCAGTAAGCGAAACTAAGATCGAAAACTATGATCTGTAACGTTTCATGCGGACGAACTGTCGGCGTATCCAAGCGTAAGTGACCACTTGGTAGTGCCACACCAGTTCTTTGTAAGTTCGTAAGTTCTTTTCACTTAAACTCTGATATTCTAGGTCTAGCTACTCACTGATGAGACCTCAAAAAAGGTTGAAACCGGTCTGGGTAGTGACCTCTCCTCATAATGTAAAACAGTACTACATCTCCTAAGAGCTGTGTATTTTACATTATGAGAAAATATCAAGAACAGTGAGGGAACTTGCTCCACCTTTGCAACGAGTTGCCGTGGTGTGGCACTACCAAGTGGTCACTTACGCTTGGATACGCCAACAGTTCGTCAGCATGAAACATTACAGATCGTAGTTTTCGATCTTAGTTTCGCTTACTGGCTGAAAAACAATAAGGGATTTTTATCCCCTTAACTTATCAACCTCGCCAGAAAAATAGCCGTTTGGCTTTTCATCTTAGTATTCCTGTAATGGTTGGGAGCCAGGAAAAAAACAGTAAAAGTTGAAAGATTTCCAATGGAATATATAGAGAACAATAATGAAATTCTTATACAGACATTCTCGAAATGGAGTACGATTATAACATAGAAAAGGGTTTATCAGGTGACGATCCAAACTTGTTTTCTGGTGATATCACCTTCACAATGGATATGAAGACGTCTGTACCAAATTTTGTCAACATCAGTACATCCTGAGTTATGGTAAACTATCCCAGAGTACAAAGACAGTGCCTGAGTTGTGGTTTGGGTGATAACTGTCCCAAATCTAAATGTTTCAACTGCATGGAAATCGAACATATTGCTAATCAGTGTCTCAAATCCTGTCAGAAATGCAAAAGTTCCGAACACCGCATTACCACCTGTCCTTTTAGAATTTTCGCTGAAAGAGTGGGAGCACCAGCAGAGCCAATTAGAACAACATATATATCAGAGAAGCATAATGAAGAGTTCTCAGATATTCCAGTTCAGTCTAGTAATGATGGCGCTTTTAAAGAAACTACACTTGGTAAAATCACAAAATGTGTGCAACTAAATCAGCTAGAAATTAGTCCCAAAATTCCAGATCTTCAAGAGCCCCTTACCCAGTCAAATATAGATGAAACAACATGAGTTGAAATTACCAATAATGAACCTAATATAACAACTGAACAGATACAAGACGAAATGCAAAAACATGAAACTATTCTACAAGGAGAAACTGGAGAAGAAACAAAAAAGGAAGTAAGATTGAAAGAACTTAATATGCAGACAAGATCATCAAAAAAGGAAAGATGAATTAATAAAAAAAAATTGAGGATAAACAAAAAAAAATTAAAAAAAGGAACTACATCTCAAAGAAAAAGAAATAATAAAAAACGTAAAGATGGAGAAGATTGTGGATCATCAAATGAAAACTCTTCAGGCTCAGAATAGTTTATGGACTATGAAGAGCCATCTCTTGCTAATAAAGGAAAAGCAAGAGATACGATCAAAGAAAATATAATGAAGTTTATTGATTCAAAGTTTTCTCAGTACAATTATCATCTACATGAAAAGAAAATAACTAGTTTCCAAATCAAGAATGATAGGCTTGAAATTGAAATAATGGAAAGCAACTGTTAAAAACAGGAAAACAGTTTACAAGAAGCAGGCTATACAGTTGCTCCTTCACAGATTGAAGACCTCATCAGGTTCATCCAAAATTTAGAAGTTAAAGACTTACCAGTGACAGTTCATTAATCATAGCATCTCCTTTCTGCATTGCCTCATTAAATGCATGAGGATTCCACAGGCAAATTAAACAAACTATATTCTCCAACTTATGCTACACCATAATATTAGGTTTTTGTTTCTCCAAGAAATAAAGATATAAAAACTTTAGCAGATAGATATCCACTTCTTTCTTATTGGAGCTTTGGAAGATTTAACAGGGCTGGAGTAGAGGTTCTTATTCTTGCCCACCTCCTTGGGTCATTCTGTAATATCCAAAGGGATGCAGAAGGGAGAGTCTTGACAATAGACTAGGATTACTGTGGACATATAATAAGGTTTATAAATGTTTATGCTCCATCCAATGGAAAGTTAGATGAAAATTCTTCCAGGAATTGGAGCCATATTTATACAGTGCCCACTACATCATAGCAGTTGGAGAATTGTATTGAAAACCCCACATTAGACAAAATAGGAGGACACCCCAGGAAAAGTGGGATATGCACAGTTAAAAGCATGTCTCAACAATTCTCAACTAATAGACATATGGAGGATTTACAATCCTAATCTCTAGGCTTACACATACATGAATCAAGGTGTTGGTACCTGTCTTGATCAAATTTATATATCTTCTTCCCTTATAAATAGGATAATTCGGATAAAACATCTTAACATCAACATGACAGATCATAATCCAGTTCTACTTAAATTCCACACTATGGAACAAGTAGAGATCAGTTCTGGACCATGGAGACTTCCACCAAATTTACCATTAATCTTTTCAACCAAATTCCAGACCCTCTCTTCAAGTTGAATACTGTTACCAGGAACAGGGATATGTGGTTAAAATTCAAACAAGCAGTAAAACAGAATTTGATTGAAATGTGGAAAGAAACAGACTTTCCTCAAAAGAAAAAAGGTGAAAGACCTGTATAAAGAGAGAAGCTGGTTCGTAAACTTCCTTGACTCCTTTCAGAAACTCTACAAAAATCTGTTTGAAGACAATAGTACTGTGGGAAATTATAACTCTTTGAACATTAATGGCTTTTCTGTTTTCATATCCAAGATGGGCTTAACAGATTCATTATAGCATCTGAAGTTAACACGGCCTATAAAGAATGCCAAACAAGAAAAATCCCCAGGACCTGATGGTCTAGGGATAGAACTTCACTGCGAGGCCTGGGATTTTAGTATTCCCATTCTAGTTATACTGTTTAATTCTTTTCTCTTGTCAGGACACATACCAAGTGAATTTGTAGAAAGCCATACTGTCCTCATTTTACTGTGAGAGGTTTTTTAAATGGTTCCATCCTCTTAGTTCAATGTGGTCTTATGGTCAATTGCAGGGATGACTGGAAAGCAATCCTAGGGAGAGAAGGCCAACTCAAGGTGGTTAACTCAGATAAGGCTAACCAACTGGGTATCAGTCATCTTTGCACTTTAGTTTCAAATGGTCTTTTGGTTGTTCATCTGCATGAGACTGGTGAAAAGAATTACTGATAGCCTTTGGCTCTGATGATAGAGAAAAGGCCTCAGCTCTTTTATATCTCTCATGCTATCTATCTGTCTTTTCTTTCTCCTAATGCTATCAGACTCTCTCTTGTACCCCTATACTAACTACTCTAGGCCTATGATGAGCACCCCTTTACTTTTTCACCTCAATAAAGGGCCATTGTGGCCCTTCCCTAATGCTGTGCATTATGGGAAGAGCTGTAACCATTTTTTAGGAAAGCAAGGATGTGTGTTGCATTACAGGATACTAAGGCAATTGATGAGCCTCCGTAGCTCAGTCAGTATAGAAGCCCTTTGTTTGAAAAGACCTGGGTTCGATTCTCGTTGGTGATGTGAGGAACCTTTATCTGGTCTCTTTCGATGATGAGTTAGCCGGTCTCATATGGGATAGGGGTTTTTCATTCCCCCATGTGTGTTCACGGTCAAACCAGCCCCGTGAACACACATGGATTACAGTCATGAATACGTCCCAGCCATATGCCGGTTCTGAGCCTGGATAAAATTTGGGGTGGGTGGGAAGCAATGGTGAACTACCCTGTAAAAAATCTCACCAGGATCACTTTGTGGGCAATGCCTACAAAGTCACTTAGGGTTGGAAATGACTGAAAGGGAAAAACCACCACCACCAAGGCAATTAATGTAAAGTCATTAGCCTCTGTATACAAGTAGCCCAGTCGTGAAGTTACTTCGCATGCGAATTTTGTTTGCTTACACTAGGATAAAGGATTAAACCAAGAATATAATTTCTTAGCATCTTTAATTTATTGAATATAGTTAAAATTAAATTATGAAAATATATAGATTTGTTTTGTTCTGATTGTAGGTAAAATTCAGCTTTTACTGAAATCATTGGGTGAGGTTGGTAGTGAGGTTGTACATATTTGGTTCACCAATACACAAGACATCATCCACATACCAGCTATCAAAAGTTATGCGGGAGGGGGATTAGAAATCAACAGACATCATATTGTAAGGAATAAACTAAACTGCCACGATGCCCACCTTAATAAGATGTGAGCCCTCTTTTTTCCTGCACAAACCTATGTGGCATACTTTTCACAAGCGTATAATAGCAATCCATGAGAATTTTGAACCATTCTGTAGGCATGTAGTGAAGTTCTGTGTTGTGCAACAGACATCCATTGACCTCACCTGATGCTTCATTTCATCCCACATGTGTTCAGTAGGTTGAGGTCAGGACTCTGTGGAGGCTAGTCAATTGTAGTGATGTCCATAAACAAAGCAGTTACAGCAGCAGCCTTATGATATGGTGCATTGTCTATGTCAGTTCTGTAGAAATGCCACAAAGTAGGAAGCATTGCATTGTTGAGAATGTTCAGATATCTCTCTCTCTCTCTCTCAGAGTTCAATGTTTGTAACACCACAGAGGCCAAACCAGGATGATGCCATCACACCACCACCTCTGAATTTCATAGTTAGGGTTATACGCTCTGGTAAAGGATGTTCATCGGACATCTGCCACACCCATCCATCTGCTCATTAAAGTGTATAGCATGATTGGTCACTCCATAACATAGCTTTCCAAGCTTTCATATCCCACTGTACATAGTCTTTGCACCACTGAAGATGAGGCTGCATGTTGGTTCGGGTAATTTGAAACTTGCATTGTGATCCTACCATAGAAACTCATGTTGTGAGCCTCAGTTCTGAATGTTTTTTGTGCATATTTGTGTTCCAGTTGATGCCTTTAACTCCTTATTCAACATGGCAGCCAAAGAATGGCAGTTTTTGCATGTTATCCTTCATAGCACCCTACAGTCACATCTGGTGAAAGTGATGGGTCTTCCAGTGTGCATGCACTTGCAGTTGACTCCCTTTGCTTCTATCTCAATATGGTATCACTGATTGTTGACCTGAGATGGCACAATTTGTTAATAGTTTTCTGAACAGATAGCCTGTAACAAGGCATCCTATCACAATGCCTCTTTCAAACTCAGTTCCCTTCTCACAGACATTTTGCCTGGACACAGTTGCACTGGCTTGGGTGCATCATATTCCTACAATTTATACCAGCTACAAACACATGACTCATTACATGGCACAATGCACCTTGCCCATAGGGGTGTTATTTTGACTAAGCAGTATATACTGGATTCTAGATGTACAAAAGCAGTTTGGCTATGGTTATTTTGGATGATATCTACATTCAAACCTTTAGACTCCCAGGGAGTCTGAAGGTTTGAATGTAGATATCATTATTATTATTATTATTATTATTTCGGGCGACTCCAGGAGTCCTTAGACTCATCGAGGGAGGCCCTAAACATCATGTCCACACACCTATGCGATTACATTCTCACAGTATCTATCATACCTTGTCTTGAACTCGTTCACCGTCATAGCACCCACAACAGACTCTGGCAGCTTATTCCACTCATTTACCACTCTAAAAGTAAAGAACCCAGCTCTAACACCCCTGCTAACCACACTCTTGCCCAGCTTCCATAGGTGTCCCCTAGTTCTCCCACCACCAGTCCTGATCTCAAAAATATCCTCTGAATTAATCCTATAGAATCCCTTTAGCTATTTCAATGTCTCAATCATATCTCCCCTTTTCTGCCTATCAACTAGTTTCTGCAACCCACAAATCTTCAACCTGTTCTCATATGGTTCATTCCATAGACCTGTTATCATCTTAGTCACTCGCCTCTGGATCCTCTCCACCTCCTCCCCATCAAGAAGGAACCGAGGTGACCAAATCTGGGCACAGTAGTCGAGATGAGGTCTTATCAAGGCTCGGTACAGAGGTACAATAACTTGCTTGTCTCTGCTCGTCAAGGTATTTTTCAACAACCAAGTGAGTTGATGAGCTGATTTAGCTACTTTTGCAGTGTGCCCCCTAAACTTCATCTCCCTATCCACCAACACTCCCAAGTCCCTGGCCTCATCAAATGTGGTATACTGCTGCTAATCTTTTCACTCCAAAATGCATAACCTTACATTTTGTCACATTAAATTGACATCCATTCTCCTTAGCCCAGAACTCCAATCTATCTAAGTCATCCTGCAAGACTTTGACATCTTCTGCATTCACTATTGTCCTACCCAACTTTGCATCATCAGCGAACAAATGAATTGTTCCACTTAGATCCTTCCCTATATCGTTAATGAACAGATTAAACAGCAGTGGTCTAAGAACAGAACCCTGCGGCACACCACTAGTCACAGGTCGTCTTTTGGACTCTACTCCTGAATAAACTACTCTTTGTTTGATATCTCTCCATCAACCAACCACCTATCCACCTCACCAACCCTATATCCATTCCCATATGTTGTAGTTTACGGATTAGTATTCCATGTGGTATCCTGTCAAACGCCTTTGCCAGGTCCAGCAGTATCACTGTAAACCCATTGCCCTTATCCAGTTCAGCCGTCACCTTGTTATAAAACTTGAGCAAGTTACTGAAGCATGATCTACCCTTCACAAAGCACTGTACAATATCTCGTTTTCATCAATCCATTCCTGTATTTTTCCCTTGACAACGACTCCTGATATGCTGATCGGTCGGTAATTTGCAACCGTAGTCTTGGATCCTCCTTTATGCAGTGAAACTATTTTCCCCTCTTTCCACACCTTCGGGACTAAGCCAGACCTGAGACTCAGATTAAACAACATGGTCAAGGGCACTGATAATTCTTTAGCCACTTCATGCAAGACCCGTGCCGGTATACCATCCAATCCCACAGATGTGTTCACATTAAGGTTCTGTAATAGACTAGTCACCTCCACTTCATTCATCACTATTCCCGTATAAACTAATGGTTCCTTCATTTTTTCAATGTCACCACCTGGATGATATGCTTTTGCAAAGTGCGCGCTCAGTAACTCCACTATATCGACTGATTCAGTGACCTCCTTACCATCGTCATTCCTTAAAATCATTTTACCGTGTACAGTTTTTTTCTTGTTTGCAGCATATTGAAAGAACTGTTTTGGATTCTCTTTTGCTTGCAAAGCTAGTTTCCTTTTATAATCCGCTTTTGCTTTTTTTACCACACTCGTTCTTGAAAAGAAAAGTTTGTTGAAGCTGTTAATTTGATAAGAGTTAAAATATCAGTGGAGATTAATTTAGTGCACGAACTTAATGAAAAGGAGCACTCCTAAACATAATAAGCTTGCTATTATATTGACTATCAATAAAAGATGATTAAAAAACAGCGTTTCGAAGAGTTTTATGAAGGGGTCTACAAAAACAAATAAATAAACGCAATAAAAAGAACAATATACTTTCTTTCAAAAAAAAAACCAAACATATATATATATATATATATATATATTAGGATAACCAAGTTATTTTATAAACTTGGTTATTTTAACTCCTAATCCCAAGTATGCAAACATACATATATCATCATACATATACATATACAAACATACATAATCCCAAGTATACATATATATATATATATATATATATATATATACTTGGAATGCAGGGGAACAAGAACTTTAACTGAACTGTATCATTACTATTTATAACATAGTTTCACATGATTAGATATCCAATATTGTATTATATTGGTGGGATTAGGCTAGAAGAAACTGATGAGGCTAGGGATCTTGGAGTGTTAATAGATAGGAAGTTGAAGTTTAGGGGTCATGTGGCAAAGATTGCAAATACAACTCAAAAGATAATTGCAATGCTGAAACGAACATTTACATGTAAAGATAAGGATGTTATTTTGCCTCTTTGCAAGGCCTTGATAAGACCTCACTTGGACTATTGTGCGCAGGTCTGTCTCCTGGTTTCCATTGTGATATATTGGAGACAGTACAAAGGAGAGTGCTAAAAATGACATCAGGATTGTGGAATATTGATTATGAAGACAGATTGAGAATTTGTAGACTGCAGACACTAGCAAACAGGAGAAAGAGGAGTGATATGATTGAGACTTACAAATTTCTGAAAGGGTCATACAGGATTTCAATTTATGGAGTGTGGGGAAGGTACAAGAGGGCATCCTTGGAAGCTGAGAATGAAGGCCGCCAAGAAGAGTGTGAGAGCTAGATTTTTCTCTTAGAGGGGGGGTGCATGATTGGAATGGATTACCATTGGATGTTTTGAGTGCAAGCTGTGTGAATGAATTCAAGAATAAGTATGATAGCTGGTGTGTGTAGTATGTGGCCTCCCTCGATGAGTCTCTGACTCCCTGGCGGTCTCTATTAATAATAATAATAATAACATATTGATAGCTGTACACCTTAATGCTAGAGTTTGAAATAATTCAAACCCAGATGCTATAGTAATATGGAGAAATTTGCATAAATAATAATGGTCAAGAATTATTCAACTTCTACTTTTCCTGTAATTTAAAAGTAACTACTGCAATACTTTCTTTCAAAACACACACACACACACACATAATATACTTGGAATGCAGGGGAATAAGAACTTTAACTGAACTCTATCATTACTATTTATAACCTAGTTTCACATGTAAGTAATGTACATTTTTGCAGAGGAAATGTTTTCAGATCATTATTTAATTGTTTCTAAATTAAAAACTAAAGAGAAAAGAAATAGAAAATTTCTTTTCTATTGAATTATCACATCAAAGATTTTTAAAATTAATAAATAATTCTCAAAGGAAATGTGAAGTTATATCAGATTGTTGAGATTTTATCTGTATTTAAGAAAGGAGATAGAGATGACCATGGGAATTATAAATGAATATGCTTAAATATATAGTAAAATACTGAATAAAAGACTTAAAAATATTGTAGACAATCTACTCTTAGAAGAACAAAACGATTATGTGTGGATAATACAGTATTTATATAATTAACACAAACAGATATTTGGATTATAAGACCATAAGTTTAATACACATATGGATGTATTAAACCTATGGTCTTATAATCACATATACACATATGTACAAATTCGTCGACTAGTTTTGCTAGCAAAACTGACTAAATGGTGAAAAAACTAATAAATGCAAAAAAATGGAGGAATACAGTAACGGTTGGACAACAAAATTGGAAGGCACCGCGTGACATGGTATACGTGAAACGAGATACTTCAGTCATTATTATAAATACGCGTTACATATTTTTTGGCTTACTGTAGTTCTGCTAAACTTAATGAGTTAATAAGATTTTTCCATATATATCCTTTAATATTACTCCTTGGTTTCTATTAAGGTGGTTTCCTGTTCGTAGGACCACTGCAGCTTCTTTAAATATTCGATATCTGTAATCTTCCTTCATATATAATATTGAGCTGTTATCCCAATCTATAGCATGGTTTGAAGTTGAGAAGTGATGCGCCAAAAACCTGAGGTGTCTGTTCTGTTATGATTAACGTCTCCGACATGTTCCTTCTGTCTAATTTCTAAGCTTCTTGAAGTTTGGCCTATGTAGGATAGTCCACACGTACAAGGTATGCTGTAAACACCTGCATATTTGAAAAAAGGTGCACTGTCTTTAGGGTATCTTAAAAACTGTCTAGTGGTAGCAGTCAGTTTAAACACCACTTTGATGTTATAGGGCTTTAAAATTCTAGCTATTTTATGACAATGGTGGATACGTACTGAGTTGCTATACGTTGTTTTTATAGAGCATTTTATTGATTAAGTTTAGAGGATACCCATTTTGAGATAGAGATTTGGAGATGTGGGAAAGTTCTGTACGTACGTCTTGTTTGTCTGTGACTATGTTGTGCTCTCTTTCATAGCATATGGATGATGCTGCATTTTTGTATATGATGATGATGATGATTTGAAGAATAATGGAGATACCGTCCAGTATCTGTGGGTTTCTTATATATAGTGAGTTTAATATCTTCATTCTCTAGTCTTTTGACAAGTATATCCAAAAAAGGTAATTAATGATTGCTTTCTAACTCTAAAGTAAATTTGATTTTGTCATGAAAAGAGTTGATTTTTATAAGAACTCATGTAAGCTTTCTACTTTTTCTCTCCAGATAATAAATACATCATCAACGTATCTCCACGAGACTGTTGGTTTTGGAGTAATATTAGCTAGAATATCATTTTCTAACAGGAAACAACCTTAATAGAAACCAAGGAGTAATATTAAAGGATATATGGAAAAATCTTAACTCATTAAGTTTAGCAGAATACAGTATGCTAAAAACTATGTAACGCGTATTTATAATAATGACTGAAGTATCGCGCTTTACATATACCGTGTCACGCTGTGCCTTCCAATTTTGTTGTCTAACCGTTGTAAACTGTTACTGTTCTTCCTTTTTTTTTTTTTTTTTGCATTTATTAGTTTTTTCACCATTTTGTCTTGACAAAGCTAGTCAGTTTTGCTAGCGAACTTGTCAACGAATTTGTACATATGTGTATTAAACCTATGGTCTTATAATCCAAATATCTGTTTTGTGTTAATTATAGTTAATAAAGACCAAATATAACTTTCAACACGAACAGTATATCTTAAAACAAATTATTGAAAAAAAAACCATTTAATTTAGGTTACTTTTCAAAGTAACCTTGCTAATAAAAGTTTACAAAACCTATTAGCAAAAAAAAGTGATTCACATATGTTTTTAAATTTTACATATCCTGCCACTGACAAGTGCCATTGTAAACAGAGCATTACTTAATTTGTGGTAATTTAGTTAATTTACTTTTGTGTTTTAATTAATGTTATTTATACAGAAGGGTATTTTACAATTTTTCAGCTTGGAAAGTGTCATGAAACATATGCAGAAATGCCAGTCTCAAATAGTGAAAGATCGAGAGTCACTGGATCTGTCTTTCCTTAATAATACCTCAAAGAAAGGAAGTCCCCTTCCCAGTAAGAAATAGACATGAAATGTTACGTAATGTAATAATGTTGATAATTTGTACATATACTTGCTTATGTGTTATGCTTGATGATATCTTCTTTTGATATAAAATGAGCCCTGTATTTTAATAGATAGCAATGCTACACACCATTACTATCTAGTTCTCTGACTGGTCAGAGTTTTTTTTTTGTGTACTGTCTTTAATGTATATATTGATGGATATTTGTTTATAAATAGTTGGTGGAGTGAAACCTGTAGTAACAAGGTCACTGTGTTATGTTTCTAGAACCTAATTTTGTTAAATATTCATGATCAAAGTGATTATTTTTATAATGTTTGTGGGGGGGGGGGGGATATGCATCCTTAACCAGATGCCAGTATTTATTTTTAGTAGCCATAAATGTTCAAAATAATAATAATAATACTGAAGGAAATTACATCTATTGAAGACATTTGCTTTCTTACTATTTGTTTAGTGAATCTACTGAACTTCTCTTCAGTTATTAAATTTCAATTCTCACCCTCTGCCCTGTTTCTTTCCTAAAGATTTAGTCATTGTTTTTATGCTTTGTGGCTTTAGAAAATCACTGTTCCATATATATATATATATATATATATATATATATTTTTTTTTTTTACTCAGTTGGAATATTATTCAAAAAGCTTTAATGACTGTTACCGAGAGATAAAAAGATGACATGGTATATTTAAAAAGATACTACTAGTTAACAAGTTTCGTTGAATAGATCAACATCTTCAGGTTTCACAATCAAAGAAATATATAAAGAATTACAGAGACTTAAAATTGCAATAACAGAACAAGTACAAAAAGACAGTAGCGTGTTTGAAAACAAAATGCGAGCTTGAGTTCCAAACAAACGTATACTACGCGGTGTCGCAAGAGCACCAATACTGAACAGAGGCAACGTGTGTATCAGAGAGAGAGATTGAACCTTTGGCTGGTGTTGATATGAGAAGAATCTAGAGAAATTTCTCTAGATTCGACAATCTTTCTTTCGAGCTCATCATAGCACATATGGATGTTAGAAGTTTGAGTCTAGTTCACAATGTGTTGGCGGCCTTCTTAAATGAAAGTTAACTGAAAAGAGAACGTGGCTAGAGAGAGCGCTGGCTCTAATCCTGTTATAGGAGATATCTCTACGGTGTTCTTCCAAATGTAGAAGGATGGATTTAGCAGTCTGGCTAAATCCATCCTTCAACTTACAAAACTCAGGTCTGGCCATGGGCAGCCTGCTCTCTTCAATTCTCGCAGATATATTTCTCAATGATTTTGAAGAAAAAGCTATTAACTCCTTCCACCTTAAACCAAAATTCTGGTATCGCTATATCAATGATATTTTCCTCATCTGGGAAGATGGTGTCAACAACCTCAATTTATTTTTAGACCACCTAAACAAGTGTCATGAAAAAAATCTCTTTTACCTTCGAACTGGAATCCGATGCTACCTCCCCTTTCTAGACCTGAAACTTACCAGATGTGCTGAGAGTATTAAAATCTCAATTTTTAGAAAGCCTACTCATTCTGATAGATACCTTCATGCTTCATCCCATCACTGGCCCCCCACAAAAATTTGGTATTATTTCCACCTTAGCTCACCGAGCCAAATCTTTACTCACAGAAGAAACAGAAATTGAAAATGAACTCCTTTTTCTTAAAAAAACTTTTAGTAATAATGGTTTCTCTCCTAAGAAAATTGACAAATTTCTTTCCCCCAGTCACTCAACTACTTCTGAAGATCCCTCTTCCCCTAGAGCCTTCATCTCTCTTCAGCTCTCAAGAAGTTTAACTTCAGAACTTGCTTCACTATGCTCCCAAAACTTTGTTCAATACTTAGTAAACCTAAAGAGAAACATCTTCCTACTCAGTTTCCTGGAGTGTACAAGATTTTATGTGATTGTGGAAAGCCATACTATGGTCAGACTGCTAAATCCATCCTTCTACATTTGGAAGAACACCGTAGAGATATCTCCTATAACAGGATTAGAGCCACCGCTCTCTCTAGCCACGTTCTCTTTTCAGTTAACTTTCATTTAAGAAGGCCGCCAACACATTGTGAACTAGACTCAAACTTCTAACATCCATGTGTGCTATGATGAGCTCGAAAGAAAGATTGTCGAATCTAGAGAAATTTCTCTAGATTCTTCTCATATCAACAACAGCCTAAGTATTTCAATCTCTCTCTCTCTGATGCACACATTGCCTCTGTTCAGTATTGGTGCACTCGCGACAGCGCGTAGTATACGTTTGTTTGGAACTCGAGCTCGCATTTTGTTTTCAAACACGCTACTGTCTTTTTGTGCTTGTTCTGTTATTACAATTTTAAGTCTCTGTAATTCTTTATATATTTCTTTGATTGTGAAACCTGAAGATGTTGATCTATTCAACGAAACTTGTTAACTATTAGTATCTTTTTAAATATACCATGTCATCTTTTTATCTCTCGGTAACAGTCATTAAAGCTTTTTGGATATATAATATTCATCTGAGCTTGATTTGCTTTCACAGCCTTAAGTAAAAAGGCTGGTTTTATTTCACTAATTCGAGCCCTACCCAAGGGCCTATGAATTGTGGAAATACCTTCTGAATATGAATGCTGTGCCGAACAAAGCGGCCTTTTGCAACTGCCCGGTTTTTAATCCATCTAACTGTGAAGTGCTTCTAAATATTTTTTTAGTGTTTTGGGGACGGTGCCTAAAGCACATTATTACAGGAACAACTTTTGTTCCCCTCATGTTGGAGGCTTAATAGATTTTTTAGAACACTCAAAAAGAATTAAAATAGAATTTAATACTTCCTATATTTCGTCCTAGTCACTAGGACATCTACGGGGATTACAAAAACAATTAATGTAACATATACACAAATAACAAACAATACTAAGCCCAACCACGTGGGTGACACTAAAGTCCTATCTAGGTAGAGCACCCTCTAAGGGCAGTAGTAGGTGGCCTGGAATGTGAGGTGGGAACTCTGGTGATGAGTGTTTCCCAAATCTTCGGAAACTAAATGCAACCATATTTATTGAGATTTGGTTGGTTTTTGAGAGCTGCTGCTGCTTCTAAGAAAAGTCTCTCTTCTTGAATTTGCTGTGGTGGAGCATGGTGGTTTTCTTCCATTCTATAAAAAAAGAAAGAGAGACTTTTCTTAGAAGCAGCAGCAGCAGCTCTCAAAAACCAACCAAATCTCAATAAATACGGTTGCATTAAGCTTCCGAAGATTTGGGAAACACTCATCACCAGAGTTCCCACCTCACATTCCAGGCCACCTACTACTGCCCTTAGAGGGCGCTCTACCTAGATAGGACTTTAGTGTCACCCACGTGGTTGGGCTTAGTATTGTTTGTTATTTGTGTATATGTTACATTAATTGTTTTTGTAATCCCCGTAGATGTCCTAGTGACCAGGACGAAATATAGGAAGTATTAAATTCTATTTTAATTCTTTTTGAGTGTTGTAAAAAATCCATTAAGCCTCCAACATGTTGTCCTCACAGCACTTAAGCCTCTACACACATGAACTTTTGTTCCCATAATATATATCTGTGTGTGTGTGTGTGTGTGTGTGTGTGTGTGTGTGTGTGTGTGTGTGTGTGTGTGTGTATATACATATATATATATATATATATTTACCGTAGAAGTTGGGCTCAAACATTGTGTTTGGAAGTAATAGAATGCATCTGAAACATTTTATTTTATTTTTATTTTTGGTGGCCTAACATGAAAGGGAAGTGATACATGGTGATATATATATATATATATATATCACTGTTGTTAAAAATCTGAGCATTTTGTTTCAAGCATCAGCAATGTTATCCTTGATGAACATGACATTTTAGCAAGCTTTCACGTAGCCAGATTTTTACCAATGTTCCTACTGATGATCTACTTGCACTGCTTCACGATAAATTCTCTAAGAAGGTTATGGCACTCCTCAAACCCTGCATTTCATCTGGATACTTCAAATATAAAATCAAATATAAAGTCCTATCTTGCCAGTTTTAGCAAATCTATGGAAACATTTGAAAACAAGGCCCTACAAGAATTCCATCATAAACCAGAATTATAGAAAAGATACTTCGGACACCATGGACACCTTCACTTCTACTTTTTTCATGAATACCTAAATCATCAACACCCTAACATAAAAGTCACCTGTGAATTAGAATCTAACGGTTCACTCCCATTTCTGGACCTTCTATTAACTAAGGAATCAGATAAATTAAGTCTCTATATTTCAAAAGCCTACACATACTGACAGATATCTACATGCTTCATCCCATCATTATTGACCTCAAAAATTGGGTATCATTTCCACACTAGGAGCAAGAGCCTGCTAACTCATCACTGACAAGGACAAACTAGCCTTGTCAACATTTAAGACACACTTTCCTTCAAAATGGCTATAGTGAGCACACCATCTCCAGACTACTCAACCGACATGAAACCAGAGAAATTTCTAATGAAGAAAAAAATAGAGGATTCATCACTCCCATATATCAGCTCTGTTTCCATAAAACTGGCAAAAATACTTAAGGAATATAAAATCAAAGTAGTATTTATCCCCTTTATGAGGGGGGGGGGGGCTGATTTTTCTCTTATTCTATATAAATTGAATCATCTGGCTCTCCACCATATTAGTGTTATGCTTAGTAGGCATGTAACTATATCATATCATTTTAGCTGAGCAAGTTTATTGAAATAGATTCAATAATTATATAAAGTAGCATTAAAAAAACTAGATGCCAGTTTGCAAAACCTGTATTGTGAAAACCATATGTTAATTTAAATATTAGTGTGGCAGTTGTTTTTTTTATTGTTAATAGGATATATATAGTTGCTTTATTTTTGCAGGGAATTAATAATGTTACTTTGAACAGAATTTTTAAGTATTTATATATAAAATCCTTCTATATAAATGTTGCATCCAAACTACAACTGTGATATCTTTTTTATTACATGCTCAGATGTAATTGAATTTTGTTTAGTATTTACTGTAACAAATAAATACATAATGATGATAATAAAATAAACCTGTTCAAGATACATTTAATTACCAAATCGTGTTTGTACAGGAATGTTGATAAACGATTAAAGATACATACTGTTTGCTGGTCAGATGGTTTTATCTTACCTTAAATGTAAAGTCAACTGTGAATAAATAATATGTAAAAAAGAGTATATGTTTTAAACAGATGTTGGTGCTCTCCCCCACTAGCAAAAGAAAATAAAAAAAAGCTTGTTTTGCAATAGCTTTATTGGGAAAGCAATGACTGGAAAATTTTGTTTTGCCTTGAAGCAAAAGTAGGCAGTGTAATTAATTTCCACATGTATGACATAGAATTGCCCTGTCACTCTCCAGTTTTTCATATAAATATCACTCTATTTATGAATATATTTACGCTTTTAAAAAAAGTCTTCCTTGAATCCTCATACAGTAGTTTTGTTAATTAAGAACCAGCAAGCATGCTTAAGTTTCAATTCCCTGAGTGCTCTTGTTCCATATAAGAAATGTCCTGGTAGAATTGTTCACATGCTCATCCCTAAACAGAGCCAACACAATTACAGTCAACCCTCCTATAATGTGGTACTCTTATAACATGGTTTCCATATAACGCGGAGCCAATATTGCAACAGTCCATCTATAACGCGGTTTCTGTTCAACAACATTCCATCAACTTAATTGGTTTAAGAAGATTCTCTATAGCATGAATTTATCTGTGTTAAATTTTTGCAGTTGAAATTAATGGGGAATTCCCTTCTTTTTGGTGAAGGTGCATCACTATTTTCCAATTTCAGTTATTAGGGAATTCCCCTATAAGTGAAGAAACAATGTGAGATTGTTCACAGTCTCTGTTTTAATGCTTAAAATGGACCGTATGATTGGCTGTTGCATATTTGCATGAATTTTTTTATCCAATAGCGCTGCCGAACTTTCGCTGTTGCAACCACCCACTTTGTCATCAATTTTAAGTGCAACTTAGTAGGAAACTGTCTGTAAATCCGTGCAGACGTACATATCATGATTAGTGTTCAATAAAGTGCCTTTTGCTTGCTTAATTTTTATGTTATCGTAATTGGACAACATTACACAATACTGTAGGTAATATTTTTTATTTGTTGTAATATAATAATAATAAAATAATTGTTAACCCCAGGTTTGCATAATGTCAGACACAAAAGAAACAAGAAAACAGTTAAAAAGAAAGTTTATAACTCTTGAGGACAAACTCCAAATTTTAAATCATTTAAAGGGTGGTTCCCATATAACGCGGTATGAATTGTGGTATGAATCAATCTGATTCGTACTAATTCTGAGTTTCTTATGGCATGGTTTCCATATAACGCGGCACGAATTAACCTGGTTTGCACGTTAAATCTGAGTTTCTTATAACACGATATCCATATAACGCGGTACGAATTAATCGCATTATAGGAGGGTTGACTGTAGTAGGAAATAA